>NC_056565.1:17645858-17653355 GCF_013358625.1 Macadamia integrifolia
TTTTTTTTCAGGAGGATCAACCCTCGCCCAATGCATTCTGTTCTTCTTACTTATCTAAAATGGAAGGAGTTTTGGAAAAGGGAGAGTCTTCTAGAATGGGTTGGATGCCAGAAACAAAGATTGAGGCCAAAATGGTTGAAGCAATGAATAGAAGGGCACCTGAAGGAACGGGAATTGGCTGAGCAAGGTATGAACAATTCCAATTCACTGTCACAACTAAACAGTAGTTGCAATGGGATGCAATCAGATTGAATGGCGTACCTGAGAGAGATGTTTTAAAGCATATAAATGTCAAATTTTTGTGCTAAGTGCTTCAAGTAAGAATAAATTTTATTGTAGAGTAAAAATGCACTTTTTAACAGGTAATCAACTCAGGAACGCAAGATATTATAAAACTTTTGAATTTTGGTTTCTTATGAAGTAACCTTTTTCGGAGATTGCAAAGTGAAGAAGCCACAATGCAGTGTACTGTTCACCATCGTTTTTTTCCTTCTATTTTTTTGCTACTCTTTGACCTAGATTATCTAGTCTATTCATGGTTCTTACCTCTGCTGTTTAGAAATCCTTGAAAACCTACGCGCATACATCTTGAATTCTAATTTGATTCTAAATTCTTCTTTTATGTTATTGATTCCGATATTCTGTTCTTGGGTAGAAAAGTGTAGAATTAACTAAAGTGTAGAATTAACTCCCAAACTTGGTTTCCTTTTTTGATATGTATAAACTAGAGAATTTTGAATGGGTAATATTTTATAAGGTGTGATTCCTTCAGCAGGTTGGAAGCTTGATCAAAGGGATACCAAAGTTACAAGGTGAACATATGCATATGAGACATATTTAATACTTACTAGTACTTTTTATTGTTCTCCTAAACTCAGCACATATGAAATGCTACATGTCGTTCAATTTATTAGGAATCAAGATGATATAGACCTTTGATATTATTGAGAAACTTCTAATAAACTATATGTCAATGAAAGAAGGAAGCTTTTTAACTTTAATAAACTTCCTCCCTCCCACCATCACCAGAGAAGAAGGAGAAGAACAAGATCTTGTTAGTTATTTTGGAATTTGACCTTTCAGTATGTAGCTCCTGATGTTCTTCAGTAATATGCATTGTGGTTTTGAAGACACCTGAGCCTGTAGTTTATAATTGTAGCTGAGGACACCATAGCTCATAATTTGTGATAGTTAATATATAGAAAACAGAACAATGCTCTCGAGTTAAGATACTTTCTGTTAATGATGACAATGTATACGTTCGGTTTTAAATTGTTGGAAAGTGATTCTCATAATTCTGTAATGTTGGTTTTAACCTGGCCAGTTTGGAATGCCAAATAGCTAGATCACCCTATCAAGTGCTTATTTTTAGTGATGCTGTTTCTTGTCCCTGTTTCTGATTCCAATGACTATCTATTTCCAGATGAAGAATTCAGTTGTTCTGATGCTGTTCTTTTAGTAGACCCTTGTCTTACTCTGTTTTTGTACCTGGAACCAGGTTTTCTGCTCCTTATGAGGGTCATTGCAGTAACATTCTGTGTTACCCTGGCAGCATCAATGGCTGCAAGGGAGGGTCCAACTCCAATGGCTGCATTTCAGATCTGCTTGCAGGACTGGTTGACAACATCTCTTCTTGCTGATGGATTGGCTTTTTCTGGTCAGGTAAGGTACCCACAGCTCTCCTTGATGAGAATTCAATTTTTAAAGGAATTGGTTGCACCACAGTAACGACTTGAATTATCATAGACACTGATGAGCTGGATCCACTATGTTTATGATAATCCATTCTTTGATGTCTTATGAAAAATAAAATTTCTAACTTGAGTGCATCCATTTTGGATTACAGTTCCTGATATCTCTAACTTGAGTGCATCCATTTTGGATCACAGTACCTGATATCTCCAAAGCAACTGCATAAAAAAGAGAAAAAGGCATTGGTTGGTTGAGATTCTTATGTTCTATTTAGATAATATGGGGAACTAAGAGGACAACGAATGTAAGTATGCAAAGACATGGTTCGGCCTGGTCCATTGGTTGGTTGGAAGTGCTTAGCTACTTTTACATTAGGGTGGAGATTGGAACGACCAGGAAGAAAGAGGAATTAATCATGCAAAAAGTCAATTTCATGTCTATGTTTTCTCAGACTAATTGAGTTACCATCTTGTTGATAGTTGACCAGGCACTGGTTATTTTACATTTGCTTTTCAACTTTAATAGTAACAATTTTATTTCATACTCCCTGCCTTAATGCATACATCGGTGGAAAGAATATCAAACGTCCTTAAGGTAATTAGAGTAAGGATATGGGAACCATTCTCTGCAACAATAAGTTATGGCATTGAGTTTTGTTGAAATGTAAAGAGTGAAATTTCTCATTGGATTTTGGGTCAGAGTCCTGATAATATCTATATTGCAACATATGTTATTTATCAGTAATTCTGTGTGTACACTGAACTCTTGCATGCCTGCGCACACCACACACATACAGAAACAAACACATACGCATTTGAGTGTGGCTTAAAATTATATTATTTTATTTCCAGAAAATAAGTAGGCATTGATTAGTCCACAATTCAACTTGGCAGGCAAAAAGGAGTGACTGTTTGTAGGGCTTGACACTACCTAATTTGACAGGACACTACTAATTTGTTTTAAAAGAAGTGAGTTTTGATAGATGCTAGTTTTCGGTGAACTAAATTTAGCTTCTCTTTCAGCAGAAACTTCATTTGATGCATGGCAATTTAAATTGCTAAAGTAATTATATATCTGCCAGTTTGTCTTTGAAGTCTGATATACTGGGTTCTGCTTCTTGTTATTTTGATTTTTATTTCTTCATTCTCTTAGATGGCCTTCTATGGAACAATGGATGTGCATTTCGTGACATTCGTGTAGACTGTTTACTGCAACTTTGATCAAAATCTTGCTTCTTACAGGTGGCGAGGACAATACTATAAAGTTCATGGAAACATACGATCAAGTTAATTCTAGCACCGTTTTTGGAATCTGGATATTTTGATGGAGCTGTGAAACATCCATTCCCATTAAATTTATTTTTAAGGCAGTGGTATCTAGGTCCTGACTTCTACTATGCTGTAAATATTGGCATTTTTCAATATGTAAGTCTTCTTTTGCTGCGTAACATTGTTTGGAGGTCATTGGCTTGACTTTAAAGATCATTAAGCTGTTCGACTGACAGGTCTCTTTCCTTTCAGATGATACTGAAGATGATCTGTGCATTATTAGCTATTATTTTTTTTGGGGATTATGGAGAATGGCACTTTGACTGAAGATATGGGTATGCAATCTCTCTTTTAGTAGTTCTTTAGATTAGAACATAGAGGTGTTTGGTGAAACTATCTTTCCTCTGAATTCTTGCCTAAATCTAAGTGATTAGCCTGACTACATCTGTTCCACCTGGAACTTTTCTTTGGCTCCATGCTAATCATGGTAGGATGTTGTTCAGGAATTTTTTTTACTGTTTCTGGCAGTTGTCCTGAATTTCAGTTAGACGTGGGCTCTGTATTGTCTTTGTACAAATCTACTCTGTCAGTCTCCATTAGCAATGAAGGTGAGGAGACCTGATCCCAAGTATCCTCCATGTCAAACAATGCCCTTTCAGTCGCATACTTGGAACCAGTAATTGAGAGGAACCCATTAGCTTCACTGCAATACTGATGTGGTGACTCTGTATCATTCATCATATTTTGTATATCATCATAATTGATCCTAGCAGGGCCTTCAGATCAAGGTTCGAAATCTCGTCTCATTTCGGTGGTTTTGATACTGAAATCTCGGTGAGTTGGTGTATTTTTTTTTTTTGACTCGGTTGACTATTTCGCTGGTCAAACGCCATATTATGACCTAAAACTTGGTGGGTAGCTTGTTTTAAGGTTAATTAACATGCTTAGAACTTAAAATAACAAAAATATTAGAACATGACAGTGTTTTAGAGCTGTACCTTTGTTTGGCAGCAACTGTCGAACTGTTCTGGAGAATTTACATCCTTCATTGCTAGAACAAGATATAATGTGATAGTAATACAAATAAATAATGCATCTAGGCCATGATCAAAACATACATCAACATTAATTAACTAATATTTAGATACTAGAGTAATATCCCAAGTCCCAAACATATTAGTTATATAACACTAATCATAAATTCATAATGACTATCTACTGGAAATAACTATGATGGCCTGGTTGGATTCCACGTCCAGTACGATGGAGTCGACATTTATTTTCCTTTGACTGCACCACAAATGTATGCCACGTCATATTCTGAGAGAAGAATCGAACGTAGTCCTCCACTGCCAAAAAAATGAGTCATCTATATACTGAAGGTAACCTATCCGAGGGTATGTGTCACCACCAAATAATGTAGAACTAGGATTGACAAGTCAATCTAGTCCCAATGTTGCAGGATACTCTGTAAGAACTTGAGCAGATCAATAACACTTTGTGTAGTTGAGAGAAGAAGAAGATGAGTTAAGGAAGAGGACCTCTTGTGCTTCACACCGCTGAAAGTCAATTGGATCAAACACCAATTCCATCAGCCTTGATCAAACACAAGACAAATCTCCATGTAGAAGACAATAGCAACAACCATTAATTTTTTTATCAAAATCATCTAGGCCTTTAGGAGCCTCCTCTTCTTTATTTATAATGTTAATGGGGGAGGGAATTACAAAATAGAAGGTTCCTCAAAAAGGAAACCAAATATTCTCCTAATACAATAGCTACTAAAAACTGAAATTAGAAACTAACTGAAATTAGAAACTAGTTGAAAAAGGAAACTAACTACTAAGGACTTGACTCAATTAATAACTTGACTCATAAAGAAACAAATATAACTCAAATCAAGCCCAACTAGAAAGGAAACTAATGAAAATGGAAACTAACTAGTAATCCCGTACTCAATCTTAGAGCCCCATTTTTAGACCCATAAAAGTGATCTATTATACTCAAAACACATGGGATCAAAAGCCTAACATGTATGGAACCCAACCCTAGGCTTATTCCTAATAAAACAAGTCTATTTTGGTAATTAATCTGCATCAACTCTCCCGGTCTTAAAAGAACTCGACTCCGTCGAGTTAGGTCGTGCTCCCAAGATTCCCTTGTAAATCGCTCGCCGATGAGGTGGCACATATCTCGAAATAGAAGGGAGCATAACTCCAAGAGGAGGGAGAGTAGGTTGATATGTCACCGGAGCAGGAGTCAGTCGACGACGTGGCATGTCTGATAATGCATGTGGCCTCATTAAGTACATACGACCTCCTTGCTTCACCTTTATAGTGTTCCGTGCACCATCATAGAGAATGCCTGCATGTCGCTGCCAAGGTCGCCCTAGAAGAATGTCGCAGTGCGCCAATGAGGTGACCAAGCAGGTGACATGGTACTGTAGTGGCCCAAACTGTAGATGTACTCGAACAACTGCAGTGGCCTCTTCTCGAGCTGTGGGTCCAAAACCTCGCACGTGAATCTTCTTGAAAAGCTGCTTCTGTGGAAGGTTGTGTGCTCGAACAAATTCAGCAGATATAAAATTTGCTTCTGCCCCAGTATCAACAATTGCATGAACATCAATAGGGTCGGAGCCGTGCAGGAGAGTACCCTTCTGTCTGAAGAGAGGAGCTTTATCAACTAGTCTATTCGAAAAGGATGAAAGGCTAGCTGAATGAGCTTCTACATCCTCATCTTCATCATCGACAATATCATCGTCCTCGAGCGGATAAGGATATAAATGAGATTCATCTTCGCTCTTCTCTGTCGGCTGCTTCTCTGCTACGTTCACAGAACGAGTCCTGTTGGGACACTTGTTAGAATAGTGACCCTTCTCGCCACAACTATGGCATATGATATTCTTCACCCCAACACTATCCTTGTTGAACTCTGACCTTTTCTCTTCAACTCTGCGAGCTTCAGGCTTCTTTTCCTCCATACGTGGTGGAGGTCTATAAACTGAAGAAGTCTTGAGCATACCCTTCCAATAAATGGACTTCTCTTCAGCTGTCTTGGCATGTGCCGCTGCCACATCAACAGACCTGAAATCAGTGTTAGCCAACTCAAGTCGAATCTCAGTACTTAACCCACTGATATATCGCATCACCCGTTGTTGGTCTGTTTCCTGAAGTCGACACCTTGAAGACAGTTTGTGGAATTCGAGGGTGTATGAATCTACATCTTTGTTCCCTTGTTGCAAGTTAAGTAATTTATGGAACATTACCTTTTCATAATTAAGAGGAACAAATTTTTCAGTCAGGATCTGCTTCATGACTTCCCAATTGATAACGGGTCCAAGTGTTCTGACAAACCTTGCATGTAGTACATCATCCCACCATGAACATGCATACCCAATAAACTTGGTGATGATGAGTTCACACTTCTTCACGTCTGGAAGAGACTTATACGCAAAAATTCTCTCCACTTTGGTAAGCCAGTCAAGAAATTCCTCAGGTCCTTTTTCACCACTGAACTCGGGAACCTCCACTTTGATGCCATAATCTCTGTCAAAAAATTGCCGAGTAACATCTTGGGGAACAACTGGATCAAGTTGCTGCCTCTGAGGTGTATCTTCGATCCGTAAAGTGTTGAGCTGAGGAGGTAATGTAGAGGATCCTTCTTCAGCTCGCTTGTCGGACCTCCTCATAAAGGCAATCATCTCTTCCATAAACTTATCAAACTTGGCTTCAGTCCTCTCAAGCCTAGCATCAGTATTCTGTTGGTTCTCGGCTAACTCACGATACAATTTGTGCAACTCAGCATTGGTGATGTGACTTGCCATGGTTAGAAAATTGCAGGAAAATTTGCTCTGATACCACTTAATGTAGAACTAGGATTGACAAGTCAACCTAGTCCCAATGTTGCAGGATACTCTGTAAGAACTTGAGCAAATCAATAACACTTTGTGTAGTTGAGAGAAGAAGAAGATGAGTTAAGGAAGAGGACCTCTTGTGCTTCACACCGCTGAAAGTCAATTGGATCAAACACCAATTCCATCAGCCTTGATCAAACACAAGACAAATCTCCATGTAGAAGACAATAGCAACAACCATTAATTTTTTTATCAAAATCATCTAGGCCTTTAGGAGCCTCCTCTTCTTTATTTATAATGTTAATGGGGGAGGGAATTACAAAATAGAAGGTTCCTCAAAAAGGAAGCCAAATATTCTCCTAATACAATAGCTACTAAAAACTGAAATTAGAAACTAACTGAAATTATAAACTAGTTGAAAAAGGAAACTAACTACTAAGGATTTGACTCAATTAATAACTTGACTCATAAGGAAACAAATATAACTCAAATCAAGTCCAATTATAAAGGAAACTAATGAAAATGGAAACTAACTAGTACTCAATCTTAGAGCCCCCTTTTTAGACCCATAAAAGTGGTCCATTACACTCAAAACACATGGGATCAAAAGCCTAACATGTATGGAACCCAACCCTAGGCTTATTCCTAATAAAACAAGCCTATTTTGGTAATTAATCTGCATCA
>NC_056565.1:17653455-17653959 GCF_013358625.1 Macadamia integrifolia
TGGTGGTGGTGGGGATGGGAGCAGGGTGAGAGGCCGGGACAGGTGATAATTGCTGGAGGTGCTAGGGCCGGTAAGGGGGCAGTTTGTTTATTTTTAAATAAAATAAATTTCTTTGATAATAAAAACTACCACATATAAATTGAGTATTACTATAAAATAAATGAATTTATGTGCGTTAAGTACTACCGCTAAAATCTAGTCTTTTACTTTTTTTAAAACAAGATTATTTAGCTACGTAAAAACTGCCTCTAAATAATTAATTTTTCATTATCCTTAAGGTTATATGTGTGATTATAAGTGATGGATCGTTTACTTACTTTATAATGCTGAATTATTTTATTTTATTTTTTCAGAAAATTAGCCAGGTGAAATTTGTTTGCAACTTTACATGCCTTCTTCCATTTTTTTTTATTTTCTCATATATGTATTTAAGTGGGCTAAACAAAGGGTAGGAGGATACAGTGGCGGGTTGGAGGGCGTGGAGAGAGAGAGAGAGAGAGAGAG
>NC_056565.1:17654028-17660288 GCF_013358625.1 Macadamia integrifolia
AGAGAGAGAGAGAGAGAGAAGTATTTATAATAATATAGGGATTACCTATATTAAGGTATTTTTGTCAATTGAAAAAAAAATATATGAAACAATCAGAAGTTGGCGTGTCCTTTTCACTTTATATAATAATATGCTATGCTATAATATACATACATTATGGAATATGGAATGTACAATAGATATAAAAGGCAGATGCAAATGTTTCATCTATACCTACTAAATAGGATGGACCCCATATCGGATGCAGTCATAGAAGCAGCCTTTGGGAATTGGGACTACTGTATATGATGTCCCCCCGAGAGAGAGAGAGAGATTAATTATGCTCCCATTGACTTTAGCTGAAGAAGCTTGGAAGGGCAATGGATTGAATGGCTACAGATAGAAGAGTAAAACTAATATTCCATTATATATAACAAATAGAGTAATTAATCTCCAGTGATGCTAGCAGCCTGTGGGACTACTAAGAGAGAGAGAGAAAGAGAATGCTCCCATTGACATGGCCTAACAAGCTTCAAAGGTCAATGGTCTCCAAATACTAAAGATAAGAGTAAAACTTAATCAATCCATTAATTATCACACATTTACAACTATCTATACAAACAATCCAATGAGATTGCCCTAGCTAATAGGAGTCTCTGATCAGTGCATGGTGGTTGATCAAGAAAATTAATTAGGAACGTTGGCTTAGAGAAGGGAGGGAATGGATGAGGGTGGGGCATAAAGAAGGCTCACTACACTGAGCAGCATTAAGCCCACCAATAAACAAAGAAACAAAGGCATTCATTTGTTTCCTATTCAGTACCAAATCAAACTCTAACCCACCATCATCCAAATTAGAGCTCTCTTTCAGGAACATAGCTCCTGTTCTGTCAATGGATGCCATCTCCACTTTCTTCGGCCTTCCAAGCCCGAAATCTGTGTCGTAAAGACCAAACTGGGGTGACCCAGATGCAGCCAAAACTCGACTAGACTGCACCTCCAACAAATCTGAAACTCCATTCTCTAGTCCATTTAAAATATCTGGATTGTTCACCACTCCCTTATGAACTGCACCTCCAATTAACTGTGCTGCCACAGCAAATCCATCTCCTCTCATGAAATCAGTTTTTCTGGCAATCACCACAACAGGTTTAACACAATTACCAAGATATGATTTTGGCATTGGAGGGTCCAGCCGAGCCCTACAATCAGCATTAACCACAAAACGAGTCTCAATACTCTTGGATTCCCCAGCTTTTGCTTCTGCTTTTAACAAACACACCCATGTGTAGGCGCAAATGGACACCAATCTGGATGGAGGAATCATAGATTGTGTTTGTTGATCATGATCCTTCTTCTTCTTGTATTGAGCGAAGACCAACTCCTTGAGTCTCCTACAACTTGCTTGATTTAGCTCGAAGGTAGCTCGAACCATGTTGGGTTGGAGTTTGATATCCATCACTCTTAATCTTTGGTGGTTCATTTCAGACACCACCGGGAATTGATCAGAAGACCTCTTCATGAATCTATCTAACTCGTTCAAGCATCTATCTGAGATGCCGTCACGGTCTTTAATTCCAGTTCTATCTGAGAATGGGAGGGAGTCGGGTGATAAAGATGGAGATGCATCTCCTAACTTGGACAACGAAGCCCATGTCTTCATGAAGTGGGAGAATGCTCTTCCATTGCAGATGGAATGGTGATGTGCAACTCCAATACAAATACCAGAATTTGGGAAAACTGTGACTTTTATTGCCAACATGGGCACAATAGGTTCATTGACTGGCAAATGAGGGACGAGGGGGCGTGTTTCAGCGGCATCTTTTAGGTGGTTGGCGGAGAGATGATAGAAGTTGGCATCAGACTCGGCGACAGTGAATGAGACAGAGTCACCTTCTGTGTTACTGATAATGGGCTTGTTATTGGTGGGTTCATGAGTAGGCCATGAAAGATTACCTGCAAGAGTGTAGAAATGGATGAGGGTGGAAGAGAGTGAGTGTTTGAGGTGGGGAAGGAGAGTATGAGTGAATTCAGATAATGAGTAGGAAAAGTCATAGAAGAAGAGCAATTCCACGGGTGGCAATGGTAACCAATGTATATCAAAGAAGGTGAGAGGATAGTGGTGCAATCCACCAGGGTGACGGATCCCGGCGGTGGTGCGACTTTGCACCGTTGTAGAACCTTCACCGGTTTGAATGAAGAAGAAGCCATGGAAGTGGTAGAAACCATAAAGAGATAATAAAGATGTAACCGAAGGAAGAATATGGGGAAGGGAGGAGAAAGCAATGGGAATATGAGAATGAAAGAAACACGAGTTACGTTCCATTGGAGAAACAAGGGTTGTCTATAAATAGATGTTAAAGTACCTCAGAGATTTAAGGATAAACTATCCACTCCACTCAGCGTTCAAACTTTAATCCTTTAATTAAACAAATGATTAAAATGAAAAGACGTGGGGGTGTACTTGATGAATGAAATTCAATCCAAATGTGGCCTACTCATTGTTAACTATACTTTTTGATTTTATTGAAAAATATATTTTATAATTCAAATTAATTCTCTCTCTCTCTCTCTCTCTCTCTCTCTCAGCCTCGTCCCTCAAAGCCCTATCAGGCTATAACCTTTGATTTCGTGGAATCAAAAGCCAAGAGCAAGTTAGCATTTTCTATGTGGGCCACCCACTGACTGGGACACGTATGACGCAACCCCCTGATGGCCATCACATTGCTTAACTGTAAGGGGCCTTCTAGGTCCTTTGCAAAAGTCAACTATAACCCAGCAAAAGGATTTTTGTATTATAAAAAGGAATAAAAACTTTCTAATAAGAGTTTCCGTCGGGCTGTCTGGCTGACTTTCTTTTTTATTATCGGTAGAATTGATGTGTGTAGCTGACTCACCATAAACATACACGTTTCGAGAGAGGAAAAAGGAAAATAATTTAAAAATTAATAATAAACAAAGTCCACGGCATAGACTGGGGACTGCAATTAAGTGTTACAGAAGTAGCATCGCGTTCGGTAGGATTGGCGGTGTGGCACTCACTTTTATATATAGAATGGAGAAAACTAATGCTAAAATGGTACTTAACATCAAAACTAAACAGCAAATTATATCCGAAGGAAAAGATAACAATTAAAAAAAAAAAAAAAAACCCACCAGTCTAGTTAGTGTTGTCTATGCCTAGACAAAGGCAGGAGTCAAATGACTATACCATTCACCTGTCTCGTGAGCTGAAGATATTCCTGTATATCTTTTCAATGGCTTTTGCACTAGTGTTGTTTATATCAAACTAATATGGTTCTTCTCCCTTTCTTTTGTATTAAATTTAAAATTTGGATAGTTGTTTCCTATTTTGGATATAGCCTCCCCCTCCCCCTCCCCCTCCCAAATGGAATGACTTCTTTGCTTCCTAGATTTATAGATAGGTGTCCTCATTAGTTTTGACCTACCTACATTAATTGCTCTGCTATCAAGGAGAGACTTTTTTTCTAAATTTTAATATGGGAGAAGGTTTGTTACGTTATCTGGGTGAAATTTTTCATTAATGAGTGAATGGAAAATCGAATTATCTAATAATGATTTTAGTCCTATTCATTCAGCACCTCGTTTCTAAGTTGAATTATTTATTTTGATTGAATCTATGGGTGTCAATAGAGTTAGCGGATTAGTTAGGTAACCTTGGTGCTACTCTTCCTAAGTTCTATGATGGGTATATTTTTCTTTCTAGGGTGCAGTCCGCCAAAATGGAGTGTCATCCTCTATATGTGAGAGGGATAGGCACGCTAGCGGAAGGTGTGTCAATCTCTCTCTTTCCCCCTTTGAAGTGACACCCTGCCTTGTTTTCTTGTATCATCGATCTAGCAATTTCAACCCAATAAAAATCATCTTTGATTTTTTTTTCCTTTCCTTTCTCTGATTTGGACTGTTCATCTTTACTCTTTATTGGCCTGATTAGATGGTATGGAACTTATCATAAGGCTTATCTTGGAAGATTCTTTTTTTTTTCTTCCTAAATAAATCTAGTGTTTCTGTAGGAATATTTTTAATTATTTTTCTATGTTTTTGATTACCCATAAAAAATGCTTTATCGCCTTACTGAAAGCTCATGAGAAGTTTTCCAGACCTCTAATTCTACTAAGACAAATCTCATTGCTGACTTTAAGGAAAAAAAAAAAAATCCACTAAGAGTGTTTCTGTTTCACACTTCGAAATATCTATGAATTTGTTAATGGAAAATTCCTAACCTCTTATTATGCAGAAATAAGCTGCATTAATCCAAAAAAATGAGCCTTCGTTAAGAACTTACGATTTCAAAACACCTTGGAGGAAACATAGCTTGAAAGGTTGCTTATTCTCTTCTTTCTTTAGCTGTTTTGGTTGTCTTCCTAAAGTAAGCTTGTGTTTTTGTATGAATATTTTTCATTATTTTTCTATTTTTCGATTACCAAAAAAAAAAAAAAAAACAAACATACACATACAGTTTAAAGCCTTACCGAAAGCTCATCATGAGAAGTTCCAAACCTCTACTTTTGCTAATACAATCCATCAAGAGTGTTTCCCCAAAATATGTATGAATTTGTTAAATGAAAATTCCTAACCTCTCATTATGCAGAAATAAGATGCATTAATCCATAAATACGAACGTATGATTTCAACAACTCTTTGGAGAAAACATCCTATAACTAGGAGAGAGTTTTGATTTTTTTTTTCTTTTTTTGTTCAAAATCAATTAAAATTCAACAACTCCACTTTTAATGGCGTCGAAAACACCTAGTACATAAGAGAATTAGCAGTCCAAAATATCTCCAAAATGATCGATCAAGCAAATTTAACCATATGAAAGCCATCTTTGATTTTTATTGTTTTTTTCATTGGATGGTTTTAGAGTTTGTAATAGGGCTATGCAAAGCACTGTTCAACTTTATTTTCCTATATGGTGCTTTGGAAACTTGTCATAACGCTTATTTTGCTAAGAATCAGCAATAGAAATATATTAATTAGAATAAACTAATAGAGTATTGAGTGAGAAAACAACCATTGAATTACATCTCCACCTTCGACATGACCATCAGCAGAGAAGTAATCCAATCAAAAAGAAAAACAAAATTTCTTCAGAAAATCTATATTTCAAAAAAAAATAGTGGTGCGGTGTCCCAAGTAGAAGAAGTAGTCGTTGCAGCTGCATTCTTAGCTAGCCTATCAGCTACTGTATTTGCTTCAGGGTAACAATGTGATTTTCCCGTGAAATGCTATCCTAGAAGATCTTATAGAACCACCATTTTTGCTAAAAGCACCATGGAATTTTTTGATTTAAGATACAACTCAGAACTAATTGTGAATCGCATTCAACCCACAACCTGATCGCATTCATAGACGAAGCATGATGAAATCTAACAAAGAATGTCACAAATTCCACCATAAAATTAGAGACTACTCTTTCATATGAAGCATAACTTCGATTAGGGGAACCACTTCTGTTCTTAAAGACTTCACCTACTATAGACACCAAATTTTGTCCCTCCTCGGCAATGATGAATTACGGGTAATGAGGAGACATATATTTTCTCTTTCAGAAAGAAGTTAAATTTTTTGCACAAATCCAGACTATCCCAGAACTTGTGTTTGGTCAAAATTTAAATCATGCAGAGAGGGTGATTGTAAGTGATCATTAAATACCTTTTGCTAGAATACGACAATTGAGCCTAGCAGGTGCTCGATTCTCATATCATTGGAAAGTATTCGGAAATACGGTCTCATTGATATCTTGTATGAAAAAAACGGATACCCAGGTGTGTTGTAATGCCTACTTGAACTTTGAACCTGTTAAACCAAAATAAACCAAACCAAACCAAATCAAACCAAACCAAACCATACCCTAATCTAAACCAAACCCTAAACCCTAATCTAAAACCCTAAACCCTAACTTGAACCAAATCCTAAACCCTAATTTAAACCAAATCCTAAACCCTAATCTAAACCGAACCCTAAACCCGAACCCAAAACTAAATCAAACCTTAAACTTAAATCTAACCTTAAATCAAACCTTAAAATTAAACCAAACCATAAACTTAAACCGGGCCAGTCCCTATCCAAACCAAAACTTACCGACCTACCCACTGTTATTTATGTGATAAGAACTCCACCAAAACCTACTGCCGCCCAGGCTAGGAGTAGCCGCCTAGTTTATGGGAGTGTCTGGAGGAGTAAACGGGGTGCCACAGAGTAGAACAATGTGACACATGTCCTGTTACCTACACTAACAGGGTGACACGGGGGGGGGG
>NC_056565.1:17660308-17691219 GCF_013358625.1 Macadamia integrifolia
CAGGTTAGTATTGAACTCCTGTTCAAATTCTTTTTATTTAAATTCAATTTATTTTTATTTAAATTCAACACTTTTATTACGATGTGGAAGCTCTGCCCAAAATTTTCGAGCTGATTCCAACCCTAGAAATACGGCGTGAAAGCTCTGCCCAAAATTCTCTAGCTGATTCCAACCCTAGAAGTATGGCGCGGAAGCTTTTAATGTCACTTATGGGGGTGAGTGGTTTTAAGCTTTTAATGACCATAATAACAGTGTTGTGTTGGGGTCTATCTTGGTCTCTTGGAGATTAATTTGTAGCTGCTATTTTGATAATTGGGTGCCAACAATTTTCCTAGAATTTGAGCTTGTGGGTATGCAGATGGTGGTAGAGGATGCAGTACAGATTTAAGAATGCTTTGGAGTGGGTTGGTGTCCATGTCATAATCATAAGCTACTAAGTTTCAGGGAAATTCTATCGTAACTTGTGTGTAATCTCATTCTAAAACCTTGGTTTTAATTTCTTATTGGTAGAGGAGAGGGATTTGAACCATGGCATTCTTTCTAGTTGTTGTAAATTGTGTGATTAGGAGACCCCCTATACTAGAGGGAACTTGTCAGGAAATTCTGATGCTATTTCAATATCAAGTGTAATTCAGTGCTCTAAGAACATCAGTTGTAATGTGAATTTTCTAAATTTATCAGTTTATTCACTCTCTTTGTAGGTCTTGTTTATTCTAGCATTTGTTCTTGCATGAATTACAAAAATAAGCCCTTTAAGTGAATAAATCTAAAATTCTAGATGATCTCTTGAGTGAGTATGGATTTACCTATTGTTTCTGTTATATTTGACATGTTTCTAAGTTTCTTCAAATATTATTTTGGAATTAAGAACAAAATTATTGCTTATTTATTTAGGGGAGCAGCAGGAAATGGAAAATTGCTCCATCCATAAGCAAATTAAATGGAAGATGACAAAAGTCACAGAACTGTTAAATAAAACTAAATATTTAGGTTACCTCACTCAAGAAATTCCTTGGTGCTTCTAAAAGTTTACCAGATCATAGCAGACATTGGTGTACAGAAGAATTAGTTATTAATCCTGAAAGCAAGACCCAGCCTGTCTAAAATATTGCATAGTCTTCAAGGGAGGTATCTAGATTCTAGGTTTTAAATCCAACTGATGAATAAACCCTTGAAGGAGGACTAAGAGTTGTAAACTAATTAGTTCTCCTCTATATCCCTAAGTAGGCAGCCAGAGCATTGTTTGACAATCTCTAGAGCTTTGATCTGTGCAAGGGTTCCCAAGCAAGCTACCGTCGATTTAAATTTAATGGGTCACTGATTTGGAACAACTGAGGATGAATGGGATTTTCATCATAGGTGGTGTTGTAAAATTATTCCCGGTCATCTTTGTTTTGATCTCATTGAAAACTTGGGGTGCTGTATAATTAGCAGTATAACAACTATTTGGCTGGCAATAATGTGAAATCTGTGGTAATTACATTGGGCATGAAGCCCCTACAGGCCATGCGGTTCAGTTTCGTCTTCAACTTGTTGCAATATAATTAGTGGGTCTATTTATTATCTGTATGATTTGTGACCAAACAGCAGTATCTGAACTCTGGCTTACAGTAGGCTTTCTTAACTGGATGCCTATGCCCTGCTTTTTGGTCTTCTGGAGTTATTTTAGTAGACTGCTTACGATATGATGTATACCTTTGATTGAACAAGACCACAAATTTAAGCTTGGGGCTAGACATGAATATCTAGTGTTGGAGGTTAATTAGGGAAGTTTGATTAACAGTTTTATTTTGTCAGCATGCAATAAGATGAATACGGCATTTATTGGGTTTGGGTCATGATATCCTTTTAATAGCTTTAAGAGAAAGTAAATCTAGAGTGACAAGATGATGCTGACAGCAAGGACACCAATTACAATAGCTGCAAAGTGGAGAAATCAAACAGTAGTCTAATTACTTAGATTTGCTTCCCCTTTGCCTCCATATAGGTTACAATGCTTTTTAATATAGGAATTCCTATCACAACATTTTCTAGACGCACGAGGAAGAAACCTTCTAGGCTTCTACCTTCTCATGCTTACGGAAAGCCAAACAATATGATTATTTTTGAATAGTTAAAATTTCTAGTTGTGTGACCCATGACTCCAACATAGCAAGAGTGAGTTGGTTTATTGGTTCTCTGGTCTTTATAGTGCACGAGGCTCCTGCTACTATAAGGTCTAGGAGGGGCAAATGTATGCAGCCTTACCTCCTGCTTTGTAGGAGAGGGACAGTTTTACTGAAGAGAGAGGAGGCATTGACTGGAAGATGGAAGGTCTTCCACCCTGTCAAGAAAGAGAAAGCATAAGTTTATTCTTTTCATTTTTGGGTCATGGCTCTAATGCACCAGTTACCTTTTAACGAACTGTGTTGGATGGAATATCTCCATATGATCTAATTATCAGTGGATTGGTGTGTTTTTGGATTTTCCAGGCAGTAATAAAGAGCTTCTTGGAACGAATTCATTTTTGGTGTTACAAAGCTAAGCTTAGGATTTACTTTGAAGTTGTGAAGTTCTGCAGCCACTGATGAACCAGAACATGAGTAGCTGAGTGGTAAGCAGCAGGAACAACAGAAAACAAATGAATTACTCTCCATATCCAAGGGCTTCAGCCCCTTTAACTATTTAGTTAGTAGAAGTAGACCCAGGTCCACTATGAAGTCCTTGTTGACTTTGAAGATCCCATAAGTTCACTTTGAGTGTAATAGTCATTCTCTGCCTCCCTGCACCGGTTGGGAGCACCCGGGCACAAACCCTGAGGTGCTCTCAGCCTTCCAGAGCCTCACTACACAGAGGATTTTTACACAGTATTATTGCCCCATGAAAAGATGTCATTTACATTTTTCTCTCTTTTAAAAATCAAGATTCCAGAACTAGTTTTTTCTTATAGATCCATGTTCAAACAGTTGAAACTTGGTTTTAAATCTTGACTAAGCTGAAATCAGTTTCATTGTGCTTGTAAGATGATGCTGGATTTTTTTAAAATTTTTTTATTTATTTTGTAGATCCATATGTATTAGTTTAGGAGGTGGGTTTTAAGCAGAATTATCAATGTTTCTATTGTTGTTACAAATACATTGCAAAGAAGAAGATATGGCTCTTCAAAACTATTTTTGGCAAAATTTGGATTTAATTCATTTATACTGTGGTTGTGTTCCATGGTGATCCATCCCCTTCAATGGATGTAATTGTTTATTTGGAAAGAAAGGAATTTTGGATAATGTTCAATGGAAAACAACAATGGTTGCGACAAACGTAAAGAGGTGTGGGTTCCTTCCTTGCCTGATTGAAAGTGACTCTCAAAAGAAATTTCCAACCTACCTTGATCTTTTGGAGATTGGCTTTGAGTCCACTTTTTGTGGATTTATGATCACACTTCCCTTATCTGATTATGACAAACCCATCTTTTTGTGCTGTTCTACCTAAACTAGGATTTGTTTTTCGTCTCTCTCTCTCTCTCTCACACACAAACGCACACATACCCTCTATTGCAATTTTTTGTTTGGAATATATCTGTAAGTATATGTTCGACGTAAATGGATTAGCTATCTCAGCACATCATATTGGGGCTCATAGGCATAAGAAACCCCATAAAAAAATAAGGTGGGGGGGGGGGGGGGCATTTGAAAATATAAAGGTTGTTTTCTTAGAGATGTGATGAGCTGATGGCATGTGAGGGTCAGATTTATGAAGTTTAGCAATTTTTTAGAATTAAATGTCACAATTGATGGTACTGTATGAACACACATTCTGTTGCCATAACAGATTTAGAGATAGGTATGAGTGGATTATATCCTCATTTTATTAGTGGAATTTAATCCTTAAACTAGAGATTCTAAATTTATTTTATGATTTGATTTGTTTTCACTCCAATTATTATTTAATATTTGTGGACTTCAAATAATTAAAACTTTTTTGGTAGTCATTGTTCTAATTTTTTGTAGATCGGATTTAAGCCAATGGAAACTGGCCCAAGAAGATCACCACCCTTTTGTTGTCTTATGTGAGATAATGAATGAAGGTCAAGCATTGGGTAAAGGTGAACTTCCTTGCCAGTCTACATTAGATCGATCTAGATTGTTTTGGGAATTTGATATTAAGAACAAAGTTTTTCTTGACCGCACAATGAGCTGATTCATCGCATGATCCTAGGATCCAAGACCCCTCCTACTCCATGCGGTGAATGGGTGGCATTTATTCACTGTGGATGTAGGGGAACTTGGTCTAAAATTATACATCATGCTATTGATAACAATAAAATGGTAATTTTTCATTTTTCCTATGAAAAATGATGAATTATTAAGATGTAAACTGATTAACCCAAGTAGTAAAACTAATTTAACAATTGGGGGTAATAGGATAAGTTCCTCACTTTATGAGTTTATTTGGTCATTCTCAAATCTAAACAAAAAAGACAGCTGTAATTAGAAAACAAATGTCACATCATGTCCTAACTCCTAACTAATAATTGAGAGAAATATGAATGGTTGCAAGCAAGCAGGCAAGAAAGCAAAAAAATTTTGAAGAAGATGATGGGTGATTAGGTAATGAGATATATATTTTTTTTTATTTATTGGGGTGAATATTAGCCAGTTTTATTTTCAAGCTCTAACGTATGCAAACCGTGACGTCAGTTAGATATTTATCAATATAAAATTCCATCATCTCCTTCTGATAATAATTAAAAAAAAAAAAAATCCCATTTCTCTCCACCACCAAGGTGAAGAGAGAATGTCTATCCGATCTGAATTTCTGACTGGATTAGGGAAGAGTATTTTGCTCTGATAAACTTCATTTGGATTTAAATAAACCTCATTTGGATTTAAACTTGATATATGAGGAAGGAGACCTTCGTGTAAAGATTTATCTGCTATATATGCAAACATTTCCTGCCATGCCGAAGGTCAAATCCAATTGATAGTTTGTAAACACAAAGGCCCCAAGCCCAAAGTTCCTTATTCTGACAAGATGATAGACGATAATTTCTTGTGCATTTCAATTGGTGAAAGGGAAAATGACATTTATGTGGATACTTCCTCGTGTATTTTCAATGGTCTTAATGCATGCATAGAAACTGCACTCCTTTACAAAAAAAAACATTTTTCAGTTTTTTCATGGGGAAAAATAACGCTCCTTGGTTGCATCCTCTACGCTCAAACACAATCGGCATGAAAGATCGCCTTGCCCCTTGAATTGTATATTGGTCGATGCCTCAGTCTTCCTTTCCATTGGCCCATGTGCTGGTGCAGTAGCCACACAACCAAGAGGAGTGTTACGTCGCCCTTTTACTGTTAGTATATTGGGAAAGAGATTGCTGCCTAATCTCATAGGCCCTATTCTATGGTGTGGCCAATGAGAGAGTGCACAAGTGCATCAACATAGATAGGATTTTTTAATTTCACGAAGGCCAGACAGTAATTTTGCATACTCCTGTGTTTGAGCTCAGAAACCACATGATCAGGCATCATTATTTTTCCATATAACGTTCAATTATATTTTAGTGATAGACAAAAATCTAGGTGACAACTTGCCAAACTATCTAGACTTTGATGATCTTATGGGGTCTTAATGGTTTGGGAATGCTAATGTTTTGCCACAAGTCTCAAGAAGAATAACCAACGAAGCAATAATTAAGCATCAAGACTGAGATTGACTTGACCTATCAAGAAAGAAATTAATGATCACAACATACAAGCTTCATCGAGCCATAATTATTCAAGAATCAATGAATGCCAATTATTTTGGAAGAAGCAATATGCATTAGTGAAAGTGATCAAGACCATACTTCACTTGGGTTTCTTTCCTTTTATATCCTGTTTGGATTTTCCTTCCATCGTGATTCTCCTGTAGGTATGGCCATTGTTTCTGTTGTGGAATATTTTTCATCTGTTTCTTTTGTTTCTTCCTTTTTCCTTCTTCCTTCTTTATCATTTTTTTTTGGGGGGTGGGGCGATGGGGAGGAAAGAATTCTTGAGCTTTGTTCAGTATATTAATCATTCATCTCAAAAAAAAAAAAAATCATATTTTACTCGGACTAATACCTCTATACATCCAAGAAAAGAAATTTATAATCCAAAATTATTGAAAGGAAGATATAGATGACAACCAAATTATTAAATTCACTTATGTAACTACACCCACTAAAATAATAACATATACATAAAAAAAAAATATATCCAAAATGTTGTGAACTCAATAAGTAGTTTCCACCCAAAAAGATAATTGCAAATGAATACAATATAAGATGACTTTAGAAAGTGTGTTCAATAAACGGGACCCAGACCTCTCCTCTTAAGAGGTTATATAGCTCACTTAATTCTTCTGACATTCCTAGTTTACCAAAAGTAGAATATTTTAAAACAAAAATATATAACAAAGAGGGGGAAAAGATTGCTACTCGATTGCACTCCCTTATGCCCTTTCATAGGGCACCGAGAAATGATTCCCTACCCCTGGATGGGTACCTATATCTACATCCTCCATTGGCCTAGGCACTGGTATGAAGGTCATGCGATTAGGTAGTGATTCTCAACACTAACAAAAAAATTGATGTCCTTAGGGGTTATTTAATCAAGAAGATATATATTTTTGTGACGAACCTCAGCCATACGTTTTTGAGGTTAGAATACCTCTCACATGGTTGGCTATAGGAACAATTCAAATTGCCACTCTAATAACCAATTTTATCTTCCAGGTCAAAATGCATGACCATGGAAGGAAAACTTTGAGAAAAGGGGAAACTCAGAAATTTAATCTTAGCTAAAATTGGTAAGAACAATTTAGGTTAAATCTTTTCCAACTCCATTTTGGTTAAAACTTAGCATGTGAGTAGGGGATCATGTGTTCTATTTGTCCACAAAATTTCAACTCTGTTTTATGTGCGACAAAATTTATAGATAAGCATGAAAAATAAATAAGTTTATTTTTTTCCCTTCTGTTTATTTATTTTTTTCCCTTTGTGCTCCTTCCTTTAGAAAGGTCAGGAGTGCTCAAAGTTCCTACACACATGTAGTGGGAATTCTATTTGCCTTCCAAAGGTGGAGAGTGGCCTTGGCGTTAGAGTAAAGTTAGTCACCCTAGCGGCCCTCCTTGAGCTCTTACAGAAGCTGATTTCAAGAGATGATTCAGTTTAGGTGGACTGGATCTACTCGAAACCACTCAAATCAAACTACATCTGGATTATTTCTTACCCACACCGACTCCTTTTGGTCCCTGAAGAAAATTCTTTACCTCAGACATATTTCTTATAACTACATCAAGACCTCCATTGATGATGGGGAAGTCACTCTTCTTTAGCTTGATTCTTGGAACCCAAAAGTTGTCCTTTCCCATTGTGGTGATAGGATTAGATAAAATGTTGGGTTTGTCAGATTTGCGTTGGACTCCTCCATCTTGAGAAATGGCATTTGTCACCCTTGGTCCTCCTTTATCTCTCCATCTCGCGGATGTTTGGGATGACTTGCCAAACATCCCTAGAAGACCCAGGGGTAGTGGAGATCTTGTTTGATGAATTCTATGTTCCTCTAATAGGTTCTCTTTGGCCAATGCTTGGAATTTGGAGAGATTAAAGAAGTTCCTATTTCCTTGGTCAAAGGTGATCTCGTCAAAGGGTTTCATCCCTAGATATAGCTTCATTTCTTGGAGACCTTTCAATTCCGCTCTCCCTGCTCAGGTTATCTTTCAGTAGAGGTCCATCTCCCTCCCAAATTGTTGCCTTTACTAGAATACTCTTGAAGATACATACCACCTCTACTTTTCTTATCATTTTTCTTAGAAGATTTGGGATGGCATCTTTTCCAAGTGTTGGCCAAATTATAGGCCTATCCACCCATTTCCTAAGGAATGATGGGTTTGGGTCCTTTAGAGTTAAGCTGGTCTATGATGCCTTCAAGGATTTCTTTTTGTATTATAATTTTATCATGTTTGGTGAGAAAGAAATAAAAGGAAATGCTCTCACTCTCCTCACACATATTAGCAGATTTGGTCCTCCACCGTTTTCGAGGTTAGGCAAAAGTCTCTCTCTATTCTCTCCCCTTACAACTACTGAAGCAGGATCAAACACATCGTTCATCCTAGGACCTTCTAGTGCAACTTCCCCTAATCTTCAGGTGTGTAGTCGTGGTTTGGACTTCTTTCCCTTTGTAGTGTTGTTCGTTTCCTCTATCAATATATTTTTCCCTTTTTATTTTTTTAGAGAGGTTTGGCTTGGTTTGTTTTTGTTTGCTTTGGATTCCCTAGCTCCGATTTGTCTTGATGGTCTTTGAGAGGTTGCTCTAGTTTAGTTTTGCCACCTTCTTGGGCAGCCTTTGTATTGGGGGACCTGCCCCCTTTTTATATCTCACCCTCCTTTTTATCTTACCAAACTTTTATTTAGCTAAAAAAGTGTAGCTTTTTTACATCTAAATATCCAAAACTCTTATATAGCCTTTTAAAAACTAGGAATTACATCTTCGAGCATACTCTTTAACAAGCCTTGCAAATGATGAGGACTTGATCTCTAGCAATTTGGCTGGTGAACCATATTCCAGTACAGAACCTGCTTAAGATAAGAAAAAGAAGTCAATTTGATTAGGCAAGCACTAGAAAAAGATGAGAAGACATATTACTAAATTCAATTGAATCCATTTGACCATGGTGTACTAATTTCTAACTACTAACCATTTTCAAGAAGGAGGACCATATCAATATCAAGAACTGATGTTATCCTATGTGCAATTGTGATGATAGTAGACCCTGCAAAGTGTTGCCTAAGTGTTTGCTGAATTAGATAGTCAGTTGCAGTATCCATTGATGCAGTAGCTTCATCAAGTACCAACACTTTGCTCCTCTTGAGTAATATCCGTCCCAAACAAACTAGTTGCCTTTGTCCCATGCTCCAATTGTCTCCATTCTCAGTCACTATGATAGCCACCATATAAAAATGGATTAGCTATACATAATTTTATTTCATCAACTTTTCTTCCTTATTTTTTGTTACAAAATGCTTGGAGTATTGAGAGGTTAGGTTGTGCATTTGAAAGATATATTATACAATAAGATATTTGGAAGGATTGTTTCTTGTGAATGAATAAATTGATCATGAGTGAATTTGGTATAGAATAAATATGAGAATAAGCCTACCCATGGAATCAAGCTTCCCTTCCTTCTTTCGAACTTCATTACCAAGTTGACATTTATCTAAAACCTAAGACAACAAAAAAGTCTATGTCAACTTACTACCTTGCTTGATTATTCAAAATGTCATAGAACTTATTATTAAAGATGAGTTAAGAAAAAGATGAAATGCACAAGCAATGGAGTGCCAAGTGTAAATGAAAACTAAGGCTACTCAAAACCATGATTTCCTAGGTCCAAACTAAGGGAACCTCTTAGGCCAAACTTGGAATAAAGATGATCAATGAATCCAGTGAAATAATTTCTATATCAGTTAAAAGGATTTCAAAATTTGAACAAAAATTAAAAAAAGAGCATATAAACGATTTTAGAGAGATACATACCCCAATCAGTTGCATTGTGTTTGTTTTGTATGAAAATCATCAGTAAGCAGATTATATATTCACCCCATCTTTGCTACTGATTAGTGTCTATTAAAAAATTGAAAAAATGAATTTCGTACCTCCCAAATCTGTTCATCAGTGTACTCTTCAAGCGGGTCAAGATTGCATCTTAGAGTTCCTTCAAACATTGTGGGGTCTTGCGAGATGATACTCAATCTTGATCGCAAGTCATAAAGGCCAATCTTGGAGATGTTGATACCATCTATCCAAATCTGACCGGCTATAGGTTCAAACATACGAAAAAGGGCTTGTGCAAGAGTGGACTTACCACTTCCTGTTCTCCCAACAATGCCAATCTTCATCCCTCCAGGAAAAGTACATGTGACACCTTTTAAGACGAGAGGAAGGTGTGGGGCATATCGGACCTACTGACATAATAAAATTATCAAATCATGAAACTTAGTGAAATTCTATAAGAGCAAGAAGAACCGTCTGAAAACATTATGCTTCATATTTTCTATTCCATAAAAAAAAAAAAAAAAAAAAGATTTAAGGAAACTAAATTGGAGGATACCTGTAGGTCAACAATATCAACTTTCCCTTGTGATGGCCATTCATGACTTGGCCGATTTTCTTCTATCAACAAGAGGGGTTCACTAGGGAGGCAAGCATACTGTAATATTCTCTCAACAGATATCATTTTATTCTCAAGAATGCTAAGGCACCATATAACTCCATGCAAACTGAAACCAAGCCCATATGTGATTGTTAAACCCATAACACCTTCAAAAGAGAAAAAAGAGAAAAAATAAATTATAAATCATTATTTCATGCGACCAATAAACTATGGATGCCTTAGAGGATGATTTTATTAGACTTCAAGTTCAGCTTTTTTACCAGGATTGAGTACTCCCTTTGGCATTGAGATCAAGAAAACCAAAAGGACAGCATATGTGATAGATGCCAACATATCCATACGAAAAGATAACCACTCCATTGCCCCGGAGAAATGAAATCTGGGCCGCGAATATTCATCGACCAACTTGAGGTTTATGTCCATAAACCTCTCTTCTTGATCAAAACACCTAATTGTGTTTGATCCTAAACTAGATTCAACAAAATGTTGTATAATTGGAGCATGGCATACTCCGCCTAGTCGCGATAGTTCTCTTGTTGTGGATATATAATATTGCTAGATGAAAAGGATCATAAAAAAAGTTAGATACAATGTAAAAAAAAAAAATGTGTAATTAAAAAAAAAAATATGTATAATGAATATCTAGTTAGTGAGAAAAGGATATAGATTTTTTTTATGAGGGCTAAATTTGAGCTTCTTACATCTAGATGGTTGATAGTGAACCCATCATCATAACTGAAAATGTTGGAAAATATTTTATTAATATTTTTTTCTTCAACCGTTATCTTCTGAATAGTTACTATTTTCTATTTATTTTTAGATGTTGGTTGAAAACTTATGCATTATGGATATGTTGCTTATATCCAGAAATTTTTATCCCTAACAAAGCAAGTAAGCCATATTATATTTTTATTTGAATAAATCTAAATAGTTTATTCATATCAAAAGCGTAGACATGTCACTTTAGATGCACTCTAGATTTTTACAATATGTCCTTGTTTGATCCTTTTTTCTTAAGCAATTTTGGCAAGCTCTGCATAAATTTACATGAAATGTGTGATTGGGAAAATAAATTGATTGCATATAATTTTAATGAATTCAAGAAGAATAGGTTTAAATAACCACTTTCACATTCAAGCATATGTGCATCAACCACTAAATCAATTTTATTTTGAACAAGGTAAACTCATAATTCAATGATCAGAGATAGGTTGAGGCAACTTATATTATGACCTGTTAACTATTGGGAAAATATGTCTGAGCTTTATATGAAAATTAATCATGAGAAGTAGAAGGGCAGATAAAATTACCTCATAGCAAATGCATATCACTGCCATTGGAATAAACACTATTAACATTTGCCATGTAACCTGTGACATTACTACAATAGTCCCTAGAAGTTCTACAATTGAGATAAGAAGTTCTTCAATTTTCTGTGGAATAGTGGTATCAATTGCACTTTGATCTATGGTTGCCTGCATGAAAAAATAATGTTTATTTAAAATTTAAAACCATATTAACTTTATATTGATCAAACATTATTTAAAATTATATTAACTTTATAATAATCAAACATGATCATTTAGATCTCAAGAGCAAGTGAGTGTATATACTAACCCGATTTAGAATCCTTCCACTTGGAGTAGAATCGAAAAATGAGAGGGGAGCACGAAAAAGGCACAAATGCATTTTGTTGAATAGCAAAGTTGATGTTTTGTATCCAGCAGTTATAGTAAGCATGGACCTTACAAGTATACAAAGACAACATCCAAAGGTCAAAGCAATATAAACAAAGATGAGAGTGGATCCTTTAACATAAGGTTTCACATCCTCTAAAACTGGAGTAGACAACACCATCCAAAAACTACTAAAAATTAGGAGAAGTTGAAAAATAATTTGAGTTAGTAATATCAATAGTGCAAAAGCTCCCTTATATGCAGTAGTAACATACTTCCAATAGACTGAAATACTAATTGCACCATTTTCTCGATTTTCTTCTTGGACAAGCTGCCCTTCTGGTCCAACCAGTTTTTCTGTTTGATTGTTTTTTGGTTCCCTTTCCTCAGCATCTTCACCAGAATTTTTACTAAACATATTACAATCTTCTTCACCATTAACTAAATTATCTAAAGCAACCCCGGGTTCAACATAATTAAGATTTGCTAAAGCTTCCTTCTGTGCACTGACTAACTCCATAAAGTCAGTTCCTGAACAAAGAAGATCTTCATACTTTCCTGCTTGAGTAATTCTTCCATCTCTCATAACCTGCTAAGCAAGAGAAGGTAAAATAATTACTCTCAAACTAGTTGGGGGGCTTGACTTCAGGAGATAAAAATGATATATTCTCACCAAGATAAGATCAGCAGAAGATAAAAACTCTACTTGGTGGGTAACATAAATTACTGTTTTTGAATCTAATATTCCCAACAAACACTCCTGCCACAAATTTCAATTGGTAACATTTAGTTAATAGAAAAAAAAAAAATTATAGTGACGTAAAAGAGCAATATGTACTAATATTATTTATTTTATCAACAAGTAGCATCAAATTATAGGTTTTATAAAAGAAAACATGCATGGCTTAATATCATGTTTCTTTTTGTCTTTTTTTCCTTAACATCCATTTTAGATCAGACTAAGTTTTAAATCAAACTTAATGTCTAGTGAATAAAATTGTGATGCAAGCAATGAGTTGTTTAGTTTCATGACAATTTCATTAAGGAAATATTTTGAAGTAGAGCTTAAAGAGTAACTACCTTAAATAGATGAGTTCCTGTATGAGCATCCACAGCACTAAAAGGATCATCAAGCAGATAAATATCAGCATCATGATATAAAGCACGTGCAATCTGGATCCTTTGCTTTTGCCCACCACTCAGGTTGATTCCCCTCTCCCCAATGATAGTTTGGTCTCCAAAGGCACAGAGTTCTATGTCCTTCTTCAATGAACATGCTTCAAGGATGATCTCGTACCTTTTCTTGTCCATCTCCTTTCCAAACAATATATTATCTCTTATCTTGCCACTTTGTATCCATGGTGATTGTGCAACATAGGCTTTCGTCCCATTCAACGTGATGGTTCCAGACATCTTTGACACTTCTCCCAATATGCATGAAAGTAAGCTTGACTTACCTGACCCAACAGAACCACAAACAGCCACTCTCATACCACGATACACTTGAAAATGAAGATCTTTTAATGTGAGATTAGGGGAATGAAGGTCCCAAGAAAAATTTCCGTCGACAATCTCAATTGCAATCTCAACACTATCACTTTGAAGCTTCTGTACTACATTAGGATGAAGGTCATCGAGACATAGGAATGAGGTTATCCTATCAAGGGAAACTTTAGTTTGAACTATTGTGGAGATTAGGACTGGGAGATTATAAATGGGCCCCTGCAATATCTCAAATGTAGCAATTGCAGATAGAATATTCCCTGATTGTAGCGGAATTCCCATCAACACACAAAACCCAAAAGTAACCATGGATACCAAAATGGGAGTAGACAAGTAGAAAAAAGAAGTCATAGCTGATGTATAAAGTAACTTCTTTAACCATCTTGTTTCAAAGTTTCTAAGCCCAATTATCTTAACCAAGAATTTCATTTCCCAACCATGAAGCTTGAGAATTCTCATATTCCGCAGAGCCTCAGATGTCACTTTCATCCTTTGATCCTTTGAAGACATTAGTTCCCCTTGAAATTTCTCTTCTAGTTTTCCCAGTGGAACATTTGCTAACATTAAAATCATTATGGAAAAAAAAGCTATAAATGAAGCGAGCCCAAGTCTATAGTACAAGATCAACAATGCTAGAATAATCTCAACAGGCACCTTCCATATATCATGTATGTACCAACTGAAAACACAAGTCCTTTGAATATCAAGAGTTATCAAATTAATGTTCTCCCCACTAGCGTGACCTTGCTTTGATTGGTTTGGAAGCCTAAGACTCTTCTTAAAGATTAATGCAAACAAGGCAGCATGGATCCTAATTGATATCTTTCGTAGTTGAAAGAACAAATGTCTCTCTGAAATGCACTTTATGAGCTTTGAAAGAAAGAAAATGAACACTAAAATATAGCCTTTATATTTTATTTGGTGAGAACTATTGAGATACTGAACAAAGACAGGAATAAGATATGGTCCAACATAAGAAGCCAACATACTTGCAATGGAGAGTAGAGCCGTCCATATAATTTCCTTCCACGTTGAAAGATATATTGCCTTAACCAATTGAAGGGTGCTTATCTTACCGCCATTATCATTGGCATTAACATTAGACTCAAGTTTATCTCTAAAATGCGAAAAGACCACAGACGAACTATCACAATTGGCAAGCTGAGGAATATCTTCAAGGTCTAGAGCTTTTTTATACCCAAGTGCAAGTAGAGGTCCCATCCAAGAGAAAGTAAAAATACTAAGAATAGTGGCATTTGCATAAGAAGTTACCTTCTCTTCACTGATACTTGATCCTTTTTCGTACTCACCTTTGTTTCGACTAGAACTAATTTTTAAAAGAGGTTCCAAAAGATGGAAATCTTCATCTTCTTGCTTCTTGATAAATATCCCAACATAACAAAAGTACAAACCAGAAATAATGGATACAACATCGGAGACCCATAGCTGGAATGGTAAGGATGAGTGTGTCCAATACACACCAAGATGTATAATAAGATAGGAACAAGACATTAGGAAGTAGAAGGCCCACCAAATCCTTAGTAGAATGGGGAACTTGCGCTCATTTGAATAAGAAAATTGGATGTGCAAGAAAGCAGAGATAATGAACCAAGTGATTGTTCTGGATGCAAAATCCATTTGAGTGAAAACCTTTAGATTAGGCCAACCAGGTCCATACCCAAAGATGTAGTTCAATACACATAGAAGAAGATCACAAAAAGACAGAACTATGGATGATATTAGGGTTGTCCAATAGTATAAGAAGTATGTATTCTTTAACACTGGTGTTGAATTTTCAAGGGTAGGCATTGTCCATTTCTTGCAAGCCCAGGAAATGGATAAAGCTAATAGCAAAATTATGTGTGAAGAAGCAGAAAAACCAGGTAGGAAAATGGTTATAGAAGACTGAGAAAAAGAAATCCAGATATTCACATCATTCTTTGATTCTTCAGAAGCATCCATATTTGAAAATTTATTTTATTTTGTTTGTAATTTGGTGGCTTGGCTCAGGTAGGTCTAATACATATCAATCTGCCTTAGAACACTTAAATTGATGCAACCCAATCTGCAAAAAATGTCGTGGAAGACTATTGTTTCTAAACCATTTCTATTTTATACGTTCCAAAAAGAATTAGACCAACATTGGAGCCTCAATATCTCCCAGATGTAGCTGAACCTGTTAATAAACAAACAGAAGGGAAACTATTTGAATTATATAAAAAGCAAAAGAATTGCAAAGAGTTTCATAGAAAAAATAAGAATGAAATATGATGCAATAATATATGATTTAGTCCATGTTCAATTATTAACTTCAATAGAGAGAATAGTAACTTAGTAATATAAGATGAAATAAATAGATATTTTAGAATTAGCATATTGGAGAAAAAGGCAAAGAAAAACAAAGAACATATCGTAAGAACACCAACTGATTCATTGTTGTGAATTTCTATAGTAAAGCAGAACTGCCAAAATACCATCGCCATAACTCTGCTAGTGTTTTATGCTGCCAATCTGAAGCCTAGAGAAAGGAGGATGGTTGGTGCGTCAGGTCAAAAGTTGGTATTGTAAAAAACTTTACTCAAATCTTTTAATATGGATCCTAACATGTTACATTTTCGTCTTTATGTTAAGACTTTTCAAGGAAACAATGCACTATGCTATCACCCATGTGTAGTGGATTGTGAATAGGCTGACTCCATTTAATTGAGATAAAGTTGAATTGAATTGAGTTGAGATCATGGTTTTAGGTATTGATATCAAATTGGTCATACTGTATTGCTATTAGCTGAAATCGATCTCAACACTTGATCGATCCAAGACCGAGTATTGGTATCGAATCAGAAGTACTATCGTAAAAAGAAAAAGGGGGGGGGGGTTTAAAATTGACCGATGCAGAAATTGTTCTTTCGAAAAGGGTGAACCTATGGTGGCACAGCACCACACTTGTAAACCTATATAAGTCCAGAACATGAGAAAATAGGATAGTAAAAGCCAAACACTGGATCAATTTAAGATCCTTAAATTCCATGAGGAGTTATGACACTTGACAGAATCTACTAATTTTTTCTAGGAAATATTTTATGTTGAAACAACCAGAGCCAAAATTTGATGGATCTGTGTACTCCTGCTGATTCATGATTTCCCTTTCATTCCTGTGAAGTTTCAACTTTTCTATAGTAAATTACCACCTAGCATGCATATTTCCTTGATGATCAAAAACCTTGTCTTAAACCTTACACCCAGCTTAGTCAACATTGCAAAACTTAAACATGGGTTGTGTGTGTGTGTGTTATATATGAGAGAGAGAGAGAGAGAGAGAGAGAGAGAGAGAGAGAGAGAGAGAGAGAGAGAGAGAGAGAGAGAGAGAACCTTGACAAAGAAGCTTCAAATTATTTGATCTCATGGTAAATGTTTTAAACTTTCCTGTACCTTTTAAACGAACCAAAGTTTCCTCTGCATCTCTTCTAAGAATTTGGACCGTGACCTCTGCTTGAAGTGTACTAAATATGTAAAGTGCCTAAATTAATTGATGGTGAACAGGGGAAGCATTTTTTAGTTGCAAAGAAAATGCGCATGTTTGACTCCGCCTCATAACCAGTGATTTCCTAAGAATTAGGAAAGAGGTGATCCATAAGTGGCGGATCCTAAATGTCTGAAACGCAAACCTAAAATTATGCAGAAAAGAACCATTCTCCATCACAAAGCCTATAGAAGACTTAATTTTAAATGTTTTATCTTTGCTAATTTGGTACTTTACCTGCGACAATGCCCTATCCATAGAAGATACTTAGCCAATTAAGAGGCATCTCATGTAGGCAACACCTATCTTCTATTGGCCTATGGTTCAACGTTATGTTCTTAACACATCATAATTCACATTTTGTTCAACAAAGAGAGGAGGGAAAATGGAAAAACCGTCTTAGTTGAACAAAATGTGAATTATGATTGCAGCTAAATCCTTAGTAGCAGCCAGGGGAATGGACTCTCAGGGGAACGAAATAGAATAATCCATTTTCTTGGCTGCAACCCAGCAGCGGGAATGAAATAGAATAATCCTCTTTCCTTATGAGTTTATAAATACCCTCTTAGATTTTGGTATTTTCCATTATATCTCTATCACATAAACGATTCTGTTGAAGAATTACTTTCATATGTTTTTTTTTTTTTCTTGATGTCTGAGCATGTTTGGCTAAGAATTCGACGGGACACATTTTCTTTCAATTTCAAAATTGCCATCTAGTATGTTAGAAAATCGAAGAATAAAATTATATTGAAAAATAAGAGATAAAATACTCCCAAATAAATAATTAATTATTTATCTTTCAAATAGCATTAATAGTAACTTGTAACACAAAGAGAGCTCGAAGATAATCAAATCTTCAAATGCTGCTCAACCTAGAGACTTTGTCCAGACCACTCCATTCTCGTTTATCCAATGACAAACTTCAATCTGACCTGGTCCAAACCCCAACAGCTTAAAAGCAAGATGGTTTGGGCTCCAAATTGATGTGTCATAATGACATGCCATGACTGCATGATTCACTTTCTTCTGAGCATGTATATCAACTCCATATACTTTTACTTTCAGCAAAACATGGCAATAATAGACCTGAAATGGAAATGGTTGACTATGACATAAGGCTGGTGGGTCAGAGAGGTTTCCATGGATGAGTTTCACAGCTCCAATTGTTACATTCTCATAAGATCCCTCGATGCTTTCAGTACTCCATATATCTACATGGTGCCCTAATTTCTCAACAATAAAATCAATGAGATCCTCAGCAGAAGTAGCACATGTGCTTGGTTCCCCATGGATAAGGCTCTTCTCACAAATCTCAATGGTGTATTGAATATACTCATCCATATTTGATTCATCTACCACACGAAAAAGCTTCTTCAATTCCTCAATCAGGGGAAAGGAAAATGGGATTTTTGATGCCAAAGATCGTGGCAAGAATGATTTATATGACATTGGGTCCCTTAGATCAGGGATAGACAATAAACCTCCCTCTTTAACCATTGACTTCCGAAAAAATGGCAAACCCCCTTGGCTGGAAATCGACAAGGGTGATTCATTTGGCCATGGAAGCTCATATTTTTGTATGGCAGCAATCCACTGGGCCATTGGTTTTAGGATTGTGTTGTTTGTTCTCCTCTTCACCAGTGCATTTGTAGAACAAGCGATGTTAGCTTGCTTACAGAACAAAGGTAGGAAGGGAGCCAATTCATTTTCTTCTATAAGCTTTATAAACACTGTCACCTGATGGGGTCTTAACGGAGAAACCTTTGCAGTTAACCAATGTGGAGGGTGTGAAAGACCAATATGTTCTTCCCAGTATTGTGAGAAGGTAGTTTTAGCTTGAGAACCCTGCAATTCCATTGAAAAAAAAGAAAAATAACAACAAAATAAGAAAGATTAAACTGGAACAAGCAGTAGCGAAGTTGAAATGAAATGGATAACAGAAAAGCATCATTTTTCTTACACTCAAGCATGCTAAAATCAGAAGTCCAAGAAACATAATGGGATGCATCATGATCGAACTGAAATAGAGAACGGAACGAGTTGTGTCCATGCCTTTGTTGGACTGAGATGTGGGTTTTTTTTTTTTTTTTTCCATGGAGAGAGGGTGCTTGAATTTATATAGAGGGAAATCAAAAATTTCAGTACCTACAAATAAAAAAGGACTGAGTTTTTTTACATCCATATTCCCATTCACTGCAGGGTCTAGCCATGCAATGGCGGTATCAGGGGTATTTTTCAAAAATTCTAAAACTGCAGAAGGGTTTATGGACCCTAACAAGAATGATGGTTCACCGCCCGATAAAAGAAAACCTTGTCCAATAAAAAAAAGGTGTGAAGCTCTTTTCATCCCTTAAATGACTGGACATATACTATATTTTCCCCAATTTCTCTTACCAAAAAGTGAAAAAACTTATTTTCTGGCTACTCTAAAGAAAACTTCCAACTACACTTCAGTCCCCAAACTTTGAAAATACCAAAATCACCCCTCAAATATGGGTCATTCTCATAAATCCGGTTTTCTTATGTTGTTAGGCCTTCGTGTAAAGCTTAACTGGTAGTTCAATGAAGGGAGTCAAACCACCCCTTTTAAAAAGTTATAGATCACTTAATTCCTCCAATATTCCCGACTTACCATAATTGAGAAGTTAAAATTCTTTTTGAAACTAAAACATATTAAAAATTGATGTTATTAAGTGGTAATTAATTAATTTTTTTTTTCTCTGATGAACCTCATCCATGTGTTTTTGCAGTTACAATAACCTCCCATGTGATCGGCTGTAGGAAAATTTTAAATTTCTGCTCCAGGCATCAATTTTGAGAATGAAGGGCAGGATGCTTGATCATTGATGGAAAACTTTGAACATCAGGAACTTCTCCAATTCTCCAATGCATCCCACTTGCATCGAATGGTTAGTCGGATTTGGAAGTGTGTGCCTAGATCCTTCCAGCCTTCCAATGCGCATTGGGGCTATAGGTGCATTGGAGAGGATCCAGACTCAAACTTTGAGAGGAGGGGAGAGTCAGAAACTCATAAATTTTATTGGGAAAAAGGCATCTGTGAGGAAGTGGTCCTAGCCCTAGACAGTGGGGAGGCAAAATGACTGGCCCACCATCATAAAATGGAAAACAACGTCTCTTTTGAAGCTCTTTGGCATGGTCCTATTGACCCTGTTCTTCTTCCTTCTTTTTTCTTCATTTATCCTCGAGCGCCTCAGTTGAAGCATTTATTGGTCTATTGTAGAAGGTTTTGAACCTTTTATCGTCTTATCTCATCACATCTGAAATGCTGAAACTTGGAGTACAAATAAGTTACTATATGATCAGGTTTTCTCAATAATTAGTTCAATGGGAAGGCATTGAAATTCTTTGGAGGTGGGTTTAGGGTTAGCTTTTGTTCAATTGTAGGGAGTTTGTGGTCATGAAGATATTCTTTAACTACGATGTTTAAGCTTTAAACAAAGACCTAACTAGATAAGAAACCAAGTAATCAGATTTATGAAAATGACCCGGAATTTAATGGCATGGCACTTTTGGTGTATAAATATTTTTGGGTTGAAGGGAAGTAGGAAATTTTCTTTAATATAGCCTAAAAGGGAAGTTTCCACTTTTTCATAGCAGAAATTGGGAGATTCAAACCTCCCACCCCCCTTTTTTAATTTATTTTAAATATTACAAAGTTTTTTTTTTTTGGAAAAATACTACAAAGTTTTCACACTTAATAAATTCAAATAACCCCTTTCCATGCAACAGATCTGACTCATTCCCTCGAAGGTTCATACCCAAGTCCCAACTCATTCTGTTCTCTGTCCTTCCCATGATGTATCCCTTTCAATTGCTTGGAGTTCTGAAAATTGCATATTTTAGTGTAAGAAAGTGATGCCTTTAAATTACCAATTAGTAAGTAGTTATTGATTGTTGATGATTTATATTTCTTATATGATCTTTTTTTCTTTCTGAGAAATTGTAGGGTTCTCAAGCTGAAAATGCTGTTTCACAATACTGGGAAGAGCATATTGGTCTTCCACACTTTCCACGTTGATTAGCTGTAAAGGCTTCTCCATTAAGCCTCCATCAGATGTCAATGTTTATGAAACTTTTGGAGGAAAATGAATTGATTTCCCACTTACATTTGTTTTGTAAGCAAGCAACATTTGCTTGCTTACTCTACTAATGCATTGGTGAAGAAGAAAATAGACAACACAGCTTTGCCATCAAGACCCCAATGGAATGACAACAAGATTAAATATGACCTTCCAAATGAAATACCCCTATCAGTTGCTAGTCAAGGTGGTTTGCCATATTTCCGAGAGTCAATGGTAAAAAGGGGAAGTTTCATGCTTGTTCTTGATCTAAGGGATCCAATATCATATAAGTCATTCTTGCCGTGATCTCTGGCTTCAAAAATTCCATTTTCCATTGCTCAGATTGAGGAGCTAAAGAAGCATTTTCGTGTGGTCCATGAACTAAACATGGATGAACATATTCAAGAAACCTTGCAGACATGTGAGAAAAGCCCCATTCAAGGTGAACCATACATTTGTGCGACTTCTGCAAAAGATCTCATTGATTTTATTGTCGAGAAGTTAGGGCACCATGTACGTGAATGGAGTACTGAGAGTATCGAAGGATCTTTTGAGAATGTCACAATTGGAGCTATCAGACTCATTCATGAAAACCTCTTTGAACCACCTACCTTATGTCATAGTATGCCATTCATATTTTAAGTTTATTATTGCCATATTTTACAGAAAGTTAAAATATTTGAAGTTGATATACATGCTTGGAAGAAAGTAAATCATGTGATCACGGCATGTCAGTATAACACATCAACTTGGAATCTAAACCATCTTGCTTTTAAGCTATTGGGGTTTGGCCCAGGCCTAATTGAAGTCTATCATTGGATAAATGAGAATGGAGTCATACGGACAAAGACTCTAGGTTGAGCAACATTTTCTGGTTTGGTTTTCTTTCAGTTTTCTTGACCTAGTTACGTGTTAGTGTTTGTGCTATTTGAAAGATAAATAATGACCTATTTTACTCATTTATCGTCTTTCATGTTTCAACATAAATTTAAATCTGGTTGAGTGTAACGTCTCCCATCTCTACACCAAGCCACAAAATTATCCTCTTTAGGGTGGATCTTTCACAATTTTAAAACGTGTTGTGATCATGGAATGAGTGTTAAAGAGTATTAATATCAACCCTTCAACCCTTCTTCTATTTCTTTCCCAATATTCAGACCTCAAAGGATCTAGACCGTTTATTGGGCATTACATTAGTCATTATAAGGGCATCAAAGAATATGAAGAATCTCCTATTGAGCAAATGAAGACAAAAACAGGATTTGTTTTTCTCTTTGTTTTGCTCTGTTCTCCTTTAATTAAATGACCTTTTAGCAAAAAAAAAAAAGAAGACAAAAACAGGATCTGTGAACACTAGAACAAGTCATGGGCATCCCTTGGAGGACCTAATGAGTAATACTTTCCATACTCTCTTCCACATGCCTATAGCTAATGGGCCTGGGGTTCATATAAGGAAAACTGGTCCTACAGAAACTTCACCAGGTTAACTGGGCTCAGATCTGCCTGGCTTGCGATAGAAACCCTCGTCAGCCCATAGCCTGTCAAACAGACTGGGCAGGGCTGTGACCCATTGCTTCCCGTAGATGGCCCAGTGAAGAAATACAATGAAGAGGGGACTTGGTTAATCAATTGGGAATTATAACAAATTGATTGATTCATATTTGATTCAAAAAAAGAGTTAAAACACAATATGACTCACTCAAGTTGATCGGAGTTGAGGATTCAACTTCTTAAACATATATCCTTATTGATGTAACCTTAAAACATTCATCTTCAGAACTGCTTCCCCTGGAAGGTTTGTCCAAATTGCCAATTAGCGGGTGCAGCTTTATAAGACTGCACCATCTTACCATCACTAGTAGTCACTTGGAATGACAAGCTTTGACCTACCAATTGCACATCAGTTTTCCAGTTTTGGCCCCAATCTCGAGTCATTTGTATCCATCCTGTCTTTGATCCCTTAACCTTCACATTTGTAACATCGCCGGCGCCGGCAACATTGTACACCAACACCGATATCCAATAAGGATTTCCCTTCATCTCAAACTTTACGCCTCCAAACTTGGTACACCGGATTCGCCGATAGAGAACCGGAACAATGCCAGCCTTGTACTGAGCTATCTTGACAAACATAGGTTGGGAGAGATCAAAATGCTTCAATGGAGGGTTGCACCAGTTCCCATCAGGCTTGCTATAGTTGGGTGGGCAGAAGTTGGTGGCAGTTACACGGATGGAGCCAGGAAGGCACCATGGTGTTGAGGCCTTGTTACACATGATTTCGTAACAAGCACCACAAGTAAGGCCATTGTTAAAGAGGGCTGTGCTTAGAGCTGTTGTTTGTAGCCCATATCCTTGCTGAAATAGATTGCCATAGCCACAGGCTCCTTCTGTTTGGCAAAAACAAATCAATACTAATTAAAGTCAATTATAATACTTACTAATTAATCATTCTAATAGTTGGAAAACCAGGTTTCCGATTCCATATTTTTTAGGAAAACCTAGTGACTCAGCCTGGTCAACACAAGTCACATTTTTCTTAACACAATAAATATGCATAAAATTGTAACAAATCGGGAAAAAAAATTAATTTGAAAAACCAGAAAAATGAAAGATCCAAGGAATCACATATCACTACATCTTGAGTATATACCCATTGAACAAGAGAGGAAGTCGAGGAGTAAAGGGTTTCTTCCTATCTTATGACACATAATTAGTATTTTTCTCAACTCAATTTCTAAGAGTTTGTCATGATTTGGGTAGAAACTAAACGATTTATGATCAAGTCTCGTCATTTTTTGTCCTAGCCAAGTCTAAATGATTCTTGACCAAATTTTCTAAGATTTTAACTCAACTCAGATGACTCCCCTAATCAAAACCAAGTTTTTTCCAGGAGATGAAAAATGTAAAAAAGAAAGTCTAACTAATGACTTACACATAGTTTCACCACCATTCATATCACCATAGAATGTGGCATGTGCAGCTTCCCACCTAGCACCACTGGTCACAAATGCATTCAAACCAATACTAATAACCAAGAAAGCAATTGCTATCACACACAACCTAGAGCAATGGTGGGCCATCCTTCCTCTCTCTACCTCGTTACCTTAAGCTTTCATGCATGCTTAAGACATCTATTTATACTTAGAATGTGTAATTAGTTAAAGGAAGAGTGCATTTATCACGTCCATAACTATATCATTTTTTTTAGGTAGAATGTCTTGTATCGTTAGTGTCTGAAAGTTTTGGAAACAACTGAATATTTAGATGGAAATAACTTAAAATCACAGAGATATATATAGAGGGAATCTTATTTAAAGATATAGAAGGAATAAATACACATTTACGATGGAAAGTGAGGAAATTAATTGATTCAATTATAATTTACTAAAATTAGAAATGAAATTAACGAAGCTGCTGAATTTTTTGAAATATTAGGTGGATAATCCAAAGCTCCATTGGGCTGCAAGGGAAATTAAAGGAAAGTGAATAAAGAAAAATTCATTACCTAACAGCCTTACTAACTCCAAATCTTTTCTCTACCGAAAAAAAAAAAAACTTTAAATCGTTTCAAATATGGTTGAAGAATCATGGAATCGGATCGTATTAGCATGGATTTGCGGTTCAAATTGGCATCGTCTTTGACAGATCCTGATTCTTGGCCGATATCATATCGGTGGACTGATAAGAACCAAGGGTAAAAGTAAAACGGTTGAAAATTTGTTTTTTTCTTTTTAATTAGACCCAGGGGTATTTCTGTCCGATCTGGTCCAATTTGATTGGGATTGAATCGATACCAACCTTGATCGGTCCCAATCCCAATTCTGTCTTCTTAAAATGTAAAGAATTTACTTTACTAATTCAATATGAAAAGCATAATTGTCAAATATGATAAGAAATTTATGTAATTTCTACAGTCACATTAGATAATGATTACAAAAATTTTATTGAAAAACAAAGTTCCGGTAAAAGGTTTTATATATAGCCGTGTATGGTGCAAGAAAGCTTCTTTAACTATTTTAATTTCAATCATTTTGTTATTTTCTATTAGATACAAGACTTTTACTTATGTCATGCAATGAGTTGTAGCCTAGTGCTTTAACTTGCAGCTTTTACTTGAAGAGGAGGCCAGAGGATCGACTCAAATCATATGGATGTGTGAGTTGTATTTGGTGTGTTCCCCCCTCCCCCTACCTATCATTCCCCCTTCTCCTCTGAGCGTGATTAAAGTCCCGGCAATTCATATGTACTAATGGTTATTTAGGCTTTGTGTATGAATTTCAAAAAATGGTTTTCAATTCTGTTTTCTGATTTTCACCGTGAGTTATATATAAGAATATAATATTATGATTTTTTTAGTCCAAATTTCAAGATAATCTTGTTTTTTCACACCGTCTCTGTGATTTTCAGTGGATTCATGATACTTTAGATTTTTTTTTGCTATTTTTAAATATTCCTGGGTATTTATTTTTAATTTTAAAATAGAAATATGTTAGAAGAGCATTCTCATATATTTTCCATTTTTGAGGCATTTAAGGGTTGATGATCAAAAGGGCATTTTATCACTTTCCCTATTGTGACAAATTCAATGCTTATTTGATTTGGTCTTTGAATATTCTTTGTGGTGTAAGTTCTAATATCAGAGTATAATGTCTTTGCCAAATTTTGATTTTTTATTTTTTCTTTATTACCTTTTGTTAGTTATATTCTTTGTTGAATGGCATTGTTGTAAACATTATATATTGAAACTTAGGGTTCTTATTTTATTTTCAGTTTCCGATAAACAGTAGCTTAGGTTAGTTTTTCATTTAACTTACAATGAATATTATTTCATATAATTAGTTTAGTTTGGATTGTATGCTAACTTTTTTCCTTTTGGTAGCACATCGGTGCAAGTAAGTCCTCATCTCCTTTTTATTATTTTCTTGACATTTTATTTTATTTATGTACTTCATAATGTTTTGTGTAGTAGTTTGAGGATAGTCATTACTTAATATCAAAAAAAAAAAAATAAAAATGGGAAGACTAGTTTAGCTGGGGTGGACCAGGCTTCCTAACTCCTTTTCTATTCTGCAAGCTTACGACCCAAACCGATCTCTTGGTTTAACCTAGTTATTTAAAAGCCAATGTTTAAAATGTGGGTCAATGATCCTAATCTATGTGTGAATTAAAATGGGCATTGTTTTCACATCCTATTCACATAGCAAGTTTCAATATAATTACAGGAAATTGACCAAATATAAAAATAAAGTGTTCATAAATCCAAGGCTAACAAGAATATTTTGATTACCGAGATGGTGCATGTAATATATGAGAGAGTACAATTGAATTTTTGAATTAAAATTTTAATATCGTCAATCTAGATCATTTCTTATATATTTAACCATCAAAACTACCACGTCACAATACTGAGGGGCAGGTGGAGTGGGAGGGGGAGGGGTGGTCAATGGTGGTGGTGGGGATGGGAGCAAGGTGAGGGGCCGGGACAGGTGGTAATTGCTGGAGATACTAGGGCCGGTAAGGAGGCAGTTTGTTTATTTTTAAATAAAATAAATTTCTTTAATAATAAAAACTACCACATTTAAATTGAGTATTACTATAAAATACATGAATTTAGGTGCGTTAAGTACTACCGCTAAAATCTAGTCTTTTACTTTTTTTAAAACAAGATTATTTAGCTACGTAAAAACTGCCTCTAAATAATTAATTTTTCATTATCCTTAAGGTTATATGTGTGATTATAAGTGATGGATACGTTTACTTACTTTATAATGCTGAATTATTTTTAATTTTTTTTTTTATTCAGAAAATTAGCCAGGTGAAATTTGTTTGCAACTTTACTTGCCTTCTTCCATTTTTTTTATTTTCTCATATATGTATTTAAGTGAGAGAGGGAGAGAGATAAGTATTTATAATAATATAAGTATAACCTATATTAAGATATTTTTGTCAAGTGAAAAAAAATATATGAAACAATCAAAAGTTGGCGTGTCCTTTTCAGTTTATATAATAATATGCTTTGCTATAATATACATATATTATGGAATATGGAATGTACAATAGATATAAAAAGCATATGCAAACGTTTCATCTATACCTACTAAATAGGATGGACCCCATGTCGGATGCAGTCATGGAAGCAGCCTTTGGGAATTGGGACTACTATATATGATGTTCCCACGACAGAGAGAGAGAGAGAGAGAAAGAGAATGCTCCCATTGACATGGCCTAACAAGCTTCAAAGGTCAATGGTCTCCAAATACTAAAGATAAGAGTAAAACTTAATCAATCCATTAATTATCACACATTTACAACTATCTATACAAACAATCCAATGAGATTGCCCTAGCTAATAGGAGTCTCTGATCAGTGCATGGTGGTTGATCAAGAAAATTAATTAGGAACGTTGGCTTAGAGAAGGGAGGGAATGGATGAGGGTGGGGCATAAAGAAGGCTCACTACACTGAGCAGCATTAAGCCCACCAATAAACAAAGAAACAAAGGCATTCATTTGTTTCCTATCCAGCACCAAATCAAACTCTAACCCACCATCATCCAAATTAGAGCTCTCTTTCAGGAACATAGCTCCTGTTCTGTCAATGGATGCCATCTCCACTTTCTTCGGCCTTCCAAGCCCGAAATCTGTCTCGTAAAGACCAAACTGGGGTGACCCAGCTGCAGCCAAAACTCGACTAGACTGCACCTCCAACAAATCTGAAACTCCATTCTCTAGTCCATTTAAAATATCTGGATTGTTCACCACTCCCTTATGAACTGCACCTCCTATTAACTGTGCTGCCACAGCAAATCCATCTCCTCTCATGAAATCAGTTTTTTTGGCAATCACCACAACAGGTTTAACACAATTACCAAAATATGATTTTGGCATTGGAGGGTCCAGCCGAGCCCTACAATCAGCATTAACCACAAAACGAGTCTCATTACTCTTGGATTCCCCAGCTTTTGCTTCTGCTTTTAACAAACACACCCATGTGTAGGCGCAAATGGACACCAATCTGGATGGAGGAATCATAGATTGTGTTTGTTGATCATGATCCTTCTTCTTCTTGTATTGAGCGAAGACCAACTCCTTGAGTCTCCTACAATTTGCTTGATTTAGCTCGAAGGTAGCTCGAACCAAGTTGGGTTGGAGTTTGATATCCATCACTCTTAATCTTCTGTGGTTCATTTCAGACACCACCGGAAATTGATCAGAAGACCTCTTCATGAATCTATCTAACTCGTTCAAGTATCTCTCTGTGATTCCCTCACGGTATTTAATTCCAGTTCTATCTGAGAATGGGAGGGAGTCGGGTGCTAAAGATGGAGATGCATCTCCTAACTTTGACAATGAAGCCCATGTCTTCATGAAATGGGAGAATGCTCTTCCATCGCAGATGGAATGGTGATGTGCAACTCCAATACAAATACCAGAATTTGGGAAAACTGTGACTTGTATTGCCAACATGGGCACAATAGATCCATTGACTGGCAAATGAGGTACAAGGGGGCGTGATTCAACAGCATCTTTTAGGTGGTTGGCAGAGAGATGATAGAAGTTGGCTTCAGACTCTGCGACAATGAATGAGACAGAGTCACCTTCTGTGTAATGGATCATTGGCTGGTTGTTTGGTTCATGATGAGGCCATGAAAGATTACCTGCAAGAGTGTAGAAATGTATGAGGGTGGAAGAGAGTGTGTGTTTGAGGTGGGGAAGGAGGGTATGAGTGAATTCAGATAATGGGTAGGGGAAGTCATAAAAGAAGAGCAATTCCACGGGTGGCAATGGTAACCAATGTATGTCAAAGAAGGTGAGAGGGAGAGTGGTGCAATCCCCCAGAGTGACAGATCCCGACGGGGGTGCAACTTTGCACCGATGTTGAACCTTCACCGGTTTGAATGAAGAAGAAGCCATGGAAGTGGTAGAAACCATAAAGAGATAATAAAGATGTAACCGAAGGAAGAATATGGGGAAGGGAGGAGAAAGCAATGGGAATATGAGAATGAAAGAAGCACGAGTTACGTTCCATTGGAGAAACAAGGGTTGTCTATAAATAGATGTTAAAGTACCTCAGGGATTTAAGGATAAACTATCCACGCGTTCGAACTTTAATCCTTTAATTAAACAAATGATTAAAATGAAAAGACGTGGGGGTGTACTTGATGAATGGAATTCAATCCAAATGTGGCCTACTCATTGTTAACTATACTTTTTGACTTTATTGAAAAATATATTTTATAATTCAAATTAACTCTCTCTCTCTCTCTCTCTCTCTCTCTCTCGTAATGGATTATTGAGCAAGTCAGCCTCGGCCCTCAAAGCCCTTTCAGGCTTTAACCTTTGATTTCATGGAACCAAAAGCCAAGCGCAAGTTAGCATTTTCTATGTGGGCCACCCACTGACTGGGGACACGTATGACGCAACCCCCTGATGGCCATCACATCGCTTAACAGTAAGGGGCCTTATAGGTCCTTTTGTATTATAAAAAGGAATAAAAACTTTCTAATTAGAGTTTCTGTCGGCTGTCTGGCTGACTTTTTTTTTTATTATTGGCAGAATTGATGTGAGTAGCTGACTCACCATAAACATACACGTTTCGAGAGAGGAAAAAGGAAAATAATTTAAAAGTTATAAATAAATAAAGTCCACGGCACAGACTGGAGGCTGCAATTAAGTGTTACAAAAGTCGCATCGCGTTCAGTAGCATTGGCGGTGTGGCACTCACTTTTCGGCACTCACTTTTCTATATATAATGGAGAAACCTAATGCTAAAATGGTACTTAACATCAAAACTAAACAGCAAATTATATCCGAAGGAAAAGATAATAATTAAAAAAAAAAAAACCCACCATTCTAGTTAGTGTTGTCTATGCCTAGACAAAGGCAGGAGAAAAGACTACCGTTTACCTGTCTCATGCTCTAAAGATATTCATGTATGTCTTTTCAATGGCATTGGCACTAGTGTTATTTACACCAAACTGGGTGGTTGTTTCCTATCTTGGATATAGCCACCCCCTCCCCCTCCCATATGAAATGATTTCGTTGTCTTCTTGATTAGTTAGGTAATCTTAGTGCTACTCTTCCTAAGTTCTATGATGGGGATATTTTTTTTTCTAGGGTGCAATCCTTCTCCAAAATGGAATGTCATTCTCTATATGTGAGAGGGATAGGCATGCTAGTGGAAGGTGTGTCAATTTCTCTCTTTTCCCTTTTGAAGTGACACCCTGCCTCATCTTCTTGTATGATCAATCTAGCAACTTCAACCCAATAAAAATCATCTTTGATTTTTTTTTTTTTTCCCTTTCCTTTCTCTGATTTGGACTGTTCATCTTTACTCTTTATTGGCCTGATTAGATGGTATGGAACTTATCATAAGGCTTATCTTGGAATATTCTTTTTTTTTTTTTTTTTTTTCCTGAAGAAATCTAGTGTTTCTCTAGGAATATTTTAAATTATTTTTCTATGTTTTTGATTACCCATAAAAAATGCTTTATAGCCTTACTGAAAACTCATGAGAAGTTTTCCAGACCTCTAATTCTACTAAGACAAATCTCATTGCTGACTTCAAGGGAAAAAAAAATCCACTAAGAGTGTTTCTGTTTCACACTTCGAAATATCTATGAAGTTGTTAATGGAAAATTCCTAACCTCTTATTATGCAGAAATAAGCTGCATTAATCCAAAAAAATGAGACTTCGTTAAGAACTTACGATTTCAAAACACCTTGGAGGAAACATAGCTTGAAAGGTTGCTTATTCTCTTCTTTCGTTAGCTTTTTTGGTTGTCTTCCTAAAGTTAGCTTGTGTTTCTGTATGAATATTTTTCATTATTTTCCTATTTTTCGATTACCCAAAAAAAAAAAAAAAAAAAAAAAAAAAAAAAAAAAAAAAACCCAACAGTCTAGTTAGTGTTGTCTATGCTAGACAAAGGCAGGAGTCAAAAGAGTATACCGTTCAC
>NC_056565.1:17691239-17693542 GCF_013358625.1 Macadamia integrifolia
GGCCTCGGTCTTTTTACACCCCTGCCCCTCCTCTCTTATAAATAGTGACCCCCGGGTCTCTGTAAAGGCTCGACAGAAAACAATAGAGAGAAAAATCCCTGAAGAAAACATTGTCCCAAAAGAGAGAGAGAAAAAAAAATGTAAGAATCCGGAGCCTAGCTACTATCTCATTTCCAAAAGCCCAGGTTGTCCATATCAGGTTAGTACTGAACTCCTGTTCAAGTTATTTTTATTTAAATTCAAGTTATTTTTATTTAAATTCAAGTTATTTTTATTTAAATTCAACACTTTTATTACGGCGCGGAAGCTCTGCCCAAAATTCCCGAGCTGATTCCAACCCTAGAAATACTGTGTGGAGGCTCTACCCAAAATTCCCGAGTTGATTCCAACCCTAGAAATTCGACGCAAAAGCTTTACCCAGAATTTCCAAGCTGATTCCAACCCTAGAAATACGGTGCAGAAGCTCTGCATAAAATTTCCAGAGCTGATTCTAACCCTAGGATTATGACGTGGAAGCCTTGCCCAAATTTCCAGAGTTGATTTTGATTCTATAAATGTAGTACAAAAGCCCTATTTAGATTCCCAGAAACTAGAATCTATAGTCACACCCTAGCAAAGAAGCCCTGTCCACTTTCTTACCTAGGTGCCGGAAGTTTTTAATTTCCCCAAGAAAGAGAAAAGAAAATTGAATCGTTGCCACTGAGTCGAGGAAAATTATCGAAAAATTCACTATTTTCATCGGTAATTATCATGTAGATACTATATTGTAATTTCATTTGCTTCATTTCTTTATAGATTGTTTTATGTGTTTATTGCATAAAATAACGATTTACTGTTATAGTTTCATGTATTAATTTTAGTATATGTTCATTAAATGTAATTCGTTTTATCATATTATGTGTTACCACATGTGTTCCTCACATGAAATAACGATTATGATTTTCCTGTCATAGAGCATTGCACATGTATATAGATAAGATAATTGCATTTCTCATTATTTTATGTAAATTTTACTATTTCATGTGGAATTCTTTCAAGCAAGTTTATATATATATATATATATATGTTTGCGTTATTTCATGTAATAGAACTTCTACGCTAGCTTAAACTGTTAAAATTCTCGAGGGAGAATATTCGAAATCCAAGCTTCTGGTAGAAAGATCGGAAATTCCGAGCGAGGTGGGTGCCTAACACCTTCCCACACTCGTAACCTGACACAGACTCCTATCTCTAGAACAAACCAAAGTATGAAATCAAATTCGGGGGTTCCTTCCTTTCACAGGAATCCAACCCCCTATACGAGCTCGATCACTAAATCGAAATTGGGCTCCACCATAGGGTTCTAGGCCTTGAATCCTAGATGGCAACTCCAAACATTATGCTTTCCCCATCCCCCCAATAGTCGCTAGACCATGTTTTGGTAACCATTCAATCCATTGACTTCCTGCGAAGGAGACCAGATGTGAGGAGGAAAAGAGCGGAAATAGAAAGAGAGAGCAAAAAGGTATTTTCTCTTACACCTACTCCTGATCAAAGACTAGGGTTTCCCAAAGAGCATCCGTTAATATTTAGTTTTGGGTAATCTAGTGGGGGACAGCTCCAAAATACTTCAACTATTCTTCTTGGAGGGGATCTCGTAATGGTCACCTGCATCTTCTTGGAAATCAGCAACTCTGCAACAGATGAAACATGTACAGCGATAAGGGTAGAGTACTCTTACAACTAACTCATAATCTCCTTGACCACTATAGATGAGCAGTGGTATACATTCTTTTTTCTTTTATTGTTTTGGCTTCTCTTCCTTAAAAAAGCTTGAGTTTGTAAATAAATATTTTCCATTCTTTTCTATATATATATATATATATATATATATAAAACAAAACTTTAAAGCCTTATCCACAGCTCACGAAAATTTTCCCAGACCTCAAGTTTTGTTTAGACAATCCATCAATTCAAGAGTGTTTTATTTTAAACTCTAAAATATCTATGAATTTTTTAAAAGTAAATTTCTAATTTCTCATTGTGTCATTATATAGAAATAAGGTGCATTTATCCATAAAAATGAGATTTAGTTGAAATCTTATTTTTTTATTTAAAAAAAAAAATCTAAAATAGAAAAACCCCTCTTTTAATGGCATTGAAAACACTCAGTGCATCAAAGAATTAGCCATCAAGAATGTCGCCAAAGTGATCGATCTAGCACTTTCCACCCTAGTGAACCAAGTGCTCTTCTTCATTACATGCCCACGAATTTATATAATACAGGCATACACGACCAAGTGATCCAGAGAGAGAGAGAGAGA
>NC_056565.1:17693562-17698218 GCF_013358625.1 Macadamia integrifolia
TACACACCGATACGATACATTGAATTTTTTAAATCATTTTGTATCGATATATATCCTACAATACATACCGATATGCATCAATACACCACTAATACACATCGATAAGATACGACATGCCTCGATACGACTCTATGAAAAATATAAAATTAAGGTAAAATGTACGTTCGGTATGTATTGGTACGTATCAGTGAGTATCGGTCTGTATCGATCGGTAGGTATCGGTATATATCAGCACGTATCGGTGAGTATCGATATATATCGGTACGTATCGGTGAGTATCGATATGTATCGATGCTACGGTCATATAATGGCCAACATGAGTAATTTTTCAGAAAAAAAAAACGATTTTTTGAAGGGTTTTTGTTCCAAAGCTGCTGTCAGCCATATTTCTCTCTAACTAAAGTGAAAATCAAGGTTGGGAACAAGGATTTTACATTTATGGGACAACTATAGACCTTGAATTCTTAGTACGATACCCTCAATTTAGTGTTTATGCATAATACATGTTATCAATAGCTTTTTTTAACAAATTTTTTATGCAAAAGTGTTTAAAAAAATGTTTCCTATCCATTTATGTGTGTATCTTTAGCGTATTTTGGTGTATCTCCGATACGATACGATACCCTCCGATACGTATCTTAATTTTGACAGACCGATACGGCGATCGATACCGATACTTTAATCCTTGTATATATATGTTTGCGTTATTTCATGTAATAGAACTTCTACGCTAGCTTAAACTGTTAAAATTCTCGATGGAGAATACTCGAAATCCAAGCTTCTGGTAGAAAGATCGGAAATTCCGGGCGAGGTGGGTGCCTAAAACCTTCCCACACTCGTAACCTGACACAGACTCCTATCTCTAGAACAGACCAAAGTATGAAATCAAATTCGGGGGTTCCTTCCTTTCACAGGAATCCAACCCCCTATTTGAGCTCGATCACTAAATCAAAATTGGGCTCCACCATAGGGTTCTAGGCCTTGAATCCTAAATGGCGACTCCAAACATCATGCTTTCTCCATCCCTCCAATAGTCGCTAGACCATGCTTTGGTAACCATTCAATCCATTGACCCCCTGCGAAGGAGACCAGATGTGAGGAGGAAAAGAACGAAAATAGAAAGAGAGAGCAAAAAGGTATTTTCTCTTACACCTACTCCTGATCAAAGACTAGGATTTCCCAAAGAGCATCCGTTAATATTTAGTTTTGGGTAATCTAGTGGGGGACAGCTCCAAAATACTTCAACTATCCTTCTTGGAGGGGATCTCGTAATGGTCACCTGCATCTTCTTGGAAATCAGCAACTCTGCAACAGATGAAACATGTACAGCGATAAGGGTAGAGTACTCTTACAACTAATTCATAATCTCCTTGACCACTATAGATGAGCAGTGGTATACATCCTTTTTTCTTTTATTGTTTTGGCTTCTCTTCCTTAAAAAAGCTTGAGTTTGTAAATAAATATTTTCCATTCTTTTATATATATATATATAAAACAAAACTTTAAAGCCTTATCCACAGCTCACGAAAATTTTCCCAGACCTCAAGTTTTGTTTAGACAATCCATCAATTCAAGAGTGTTTTATTTTACACTCTAAAATATCTATGAATTTGTTAATGGTAAATTTCTAATTTCTCATTGTGTCATTATATAGAAATAAGGTGCATTTATCCATAAAAATGAGATTTAGTTGAAATCTTATTTTTTTATTTAAAAAAAAAAATCTAAAATAGAAAAACCCCTCTTTTAATGGCATTGAAAACACTCAGTGCATCAAAGAATTAGCCATCAAGAATGTCGCCAAAGTGATCGATCTAGCACTTTCCACCCTAGTGAACCAAGTGCTCTTCTTCATTACATGCCCACGAATTTATATAATACAGGCATACACGACCAAGTGATCCAGAGAGAGAGAGAGAGAGTGAACGACAAACTCCCTTGTCCAGAGAAAGAGAGTATGTGATATGTGAAGGGCACAGTCCTTTGTCTATTTAAAATGAATCAGAAAAGGAGATATTTCTATGAAAGACTTTACCAAAAAAAAAAAGAAAGAGACGAAGAGAGGACACGCTTTGGAATATATTATTTGCTGTGAGCTGTCTAGCAAAGGTTTAAACTACGGAATAAAAGGGAGGAAGACCATGATATGCGCACTTTCGTTGAAGCTTCTTATTGAGAGCATTATGAAAGTAAACAAATTTTCATTTTCTGTATACAATTATAGGATGTGTCCTACACGGGCTGTCTATGTATACTAACAATTTATAATGAAAAAAAAAAAAAAGTTTCATCAAATAAATAGATGAACTCATATGCATCCACCGGCTATACCTACTCTATATTCCCAAGAATCTTTAAAAATTTTCTCTAATGTAAAAAAGAGAGAAACTTGAACTCCATTTATTTTTTAGTTTTTTTTTTTTTTTGGTTGATATTTTAAATATCATGCTAAAAGTACTTATAAAAGAAATTCATGCACAATTGTTTGAGCGATCCACTCCAAATCACCGTGCTTCCTGATTGTGGTGTTTCTAATTATGCTGCTTTGTCCATAACAATTCACTCATAATTCTGCTTCTTGGGAATATATCAAATTATTCTTCGATTGAAAGAATTCTGTATTTTTGGGTGAATGATAAATTTATCTAAAAAAGCACAGTGAGACGCCAGATCCTACGTGGAAGGGGGAAAAAGAGAGTGAGAGAGGGAAAAAACAAAGCAGGAAGATTACGGAGAAAAACTAAAATAACAAACCAAGAGCAACATGGGCTTCCCTTCAAACCGAGGGCAGCCGAATGGTGAGATTCTAAGAAGGTACAATAAGAGCATTCCTGGGAGAGGCAAAGTAGGGACCCAAATCAAACTTTGACATACTTTCAAAGGAAAAGGCTCCTCGGATTTGAGAGAATGATCTAGATTTTTTATTCCAGTTTTGGTTGTTTTGTTCCATCCAAATATGATAGATCAGAGCAAGAATTCTTTCTTACCAAAAGAGGCAATATATGTCTTCCCATTGAATATCATTTTTATCTATCATCATTCTCTTAGAAAGAGGCCCTAGACATGAGAAGAGAAAGGACGGCCAAAGAAGATTAATATTCTCTTAGGCAGCATTCCATAGAGGCATTTTTTTTTTTGGGGGGTGGGGGGTGAGATCTGCCTCTGATGTAGAACGTCTTGAGTAGAAAGGGAGTGACGAGGTTGTAGGGTTGGGGGTACGGCTGCAATGTAGGCAGGGTTGTTGGGTGGGGAAGTGGTTGGAGGGTAGGTGGGATTGCTAAAGGGAGGGGATGAGGTTGTTGTGAGTGGGTTCACGGAAGGAAAAAGGCAAAAGGGTGAAAAGGGTGGAAGATGCGGGGATGGATGTATGGTTATGGGTGGAGTTGCAATTCAATAAGGGGGTTGGTTACAAGGATACAAGGAGAGTGGGGTTGTGGGAGGGTGGATTATAAAGAGAGGTGGTGAGCATTGGGATTGTAAGGGGTGCAGGTGAATGTGGCTGGCCGGGGTCAAGAATCATAAGGGGTGGGGGGCAATTGGCAGGGGAGGTTAAGGGTAAGGGTGGTTGGGTGGGGTGGCCAGTGGTAAATGTTGGGGTGGAGTGGACAAGGTGAAAAGTGGCCACGTGATTGCCAAAGTTGGTAGGGGTGAGGTGGAGTGAGATTTTTTTTTTTTAAATAAATATTACTTTTAGCATGGTAAATAACTACTGCTAATAATTATTATTTTTTAGTAAAAATAACATTTTTGCAGTGGTAGAAAAGCCAACACTGCTAAATTGAGTATTTATAATAAAACTAAATAAATTTAGCGAAGGTAATCAACTCATATAAATCATATCTTTTATATTTTTAGTAATAAAATAAGATTATTTAATGTAATTACCATTATTAGATGTTTAATCTTTCATTGGGGTAAAATTACAATAGCTAAATATATCAATAAGATCGGGTAATTGTGTTAGCGGTAATTTTCAGGTCTTCTAAAACACTAAATACATCCACGAATAAGATATTTTCTTGTCACAAATTTGACCTGTCAAATGTTTTAGAAGGGCCACTAAAATAAACATGTTCAATCTATAAGATATCGTGCAACACAAAATGAATAAATCTGTCTAAGTGGCAAACAAAAAGTATATTTAAAATTTTGCAAATATCATATCCCTTAGGGTTATTTATATGATTATAAGTTTTGGATACCTTTAATTCTTTTAATAACGCTAACTAATGTGTTAACTACTTTTTATTTTTAATTCAGAAAATTGGTCAAGTGAAATTGGGTTACATGCTCTCTTCTATTTTATTATTTTTTCATATAAGGATTTAAGTAGGATAAACAAAGGTTAGGAGAAAGTAGCGGGCTGAAGAGAGAGAGAGAGAGAGATTAAAAATTAAAAAATATTTATATAATAATATGGAATGTATTAAGATATTTTGTGAAGTGAAGAAAAAAAAATATATTTATTTCTCTCTTAAAACATGTTCGTTTTATGACAAGTCAATTAGACACATCATTGTACCAAAGAAAAAATTAGACACATCAAATTAAAAAAAATAAATAAATTAATAAGAAAGAAAAAGACAAATAAAAGTCTAATTACAATTTTTTTATTATGACACAACGAGGCACTATGGTTGACCCTAAAAATGGCCC
>NC_056565.1:17698354-17783604 GCF_013358625.1 Macadamia integrifolia
GTGAACAATCCAGATATTTTAAATGGACTAGAGAATGGAGTTTCAGATTTGTTGGAGGTGCAGTCTAGTCGAGTTTTGGCTGCAGCTGGGTCACCCCAGTTTGGTCTTTACGAGACGGATTTTGGGCTTGGAAGGCCGAAGAAAGTGGAGATGGCATCCATTGACAGAACAGGAGCTATGTTCCTGAAAGAGAGCTCTAATTTGGAAGATGGTGGGTTAGAGTTTGATTTGGTACTGAATAGGAAACAAATGAATGTCTTTGTTTCTTTGTTTAATGGTGGGCTTAATGCAGCTCAGTGTAGTGAGCCTTCTTTATTCCCCACCCTCATCCACTCCCTTTCTCCTCTAAGCCAACTCTCCTAATAAGTTTTCTTGATCGACCACCTTGCACTGATCAGAGACTTCTATTTAGCTAGGGCAATCTCATTGGACTGCTTGTATGGTATTTGTATTAATTACTCTATTTGTTATATATAATGGAATATTGGTTTTACTCTTCTATCTATAGTATTGTATTCATTGACCTTTGAAGCTTAATTGTTAGACCATGTAAAGTAAAGATAGTTCACATATCACAGGACAAGAGGAAGATCCGGGGTTCCATCCTATTTCATCGGCATATATGGCATATTATTATATAAAGTGAAAGGACACAGTAACTTTTGATTGTTTATATATTTTTTTTCTGATATATATAGAACAATCAAAGGTTAGTGTGTCCTTTTCACTTTATATAGTTGTTTTATATTTTTATCTTCACTTGACAAAAATATCTTAATATATATTATATTATATTATATATAAATATTTTATAATTTAAAATTTTATTTTTCACTCTCTCTCTCTCTACACACGCCCTCCAACCCGCCACTTTCTCCTTCTATCCTTTGTTTAGCCCGCTTAAATCTATACATGAGAAAACAATAAAATAGAAGAGAGCATCTGAACAGATTTCACCTGACCAATTTTCTGTATTAAGAAAAAAAGTAGTTAGCGTTATTATAGAAATTAAACATTATCAACTACTTATAATCATATAACTAACCCTAAGGATATGATAATTGCCACATTTTATTTTTTTATTTTTTTCCAATCTGAAGAAAAGTTCATCCAAAAGATGATCCTGTATGGCTTAAACCATGTAACACATGAAGTAGATGTAAAAAATTGCCTATTAGCTGCGGTATTTACAATCATAGAAGCTTATAAAATCACCGAAAATTCCCTCATTGGAATTATCTACCGCAAAAATTGTTGTAACTATTAAATTCTGAGGGTATTTAAGATCAACCGTATTTGGTATATTTAGAAAAGGTAATTGTATCATCATGAAAATTTAAAAATTTAGCGACAGTAATTACCGTAGCTATATAACCTATTTTATTATTAAATTTATATAAAAGGTCTAAATTTTAACGATAGTAATTAGCAACAGTAAATTCATTTGTTTTTATTATAATACCTCAATTTTGATGACATAGTTTTTACCACTACGAAAAGTTATTTTTAGTAAAAAAAAAAATTTTAAAAAAATTAGAAAAAAAAATAAAAACCTGATTGCCCTATCTCCTCCGGCAACCACTTGCCCCACTTTCACCCTACTCCACCCCCCAACAGCACCAGGAATCCCCCCTGTACACTCTCATCCTGCTCCTACCCCATCACCACGGCTGCTCTCCCCCTCCCCTCACCTCCCAAGCCCCTGAAACTTTCCACTCTCTCATTCCCTGGGCAAAACATTCTTCTTGTTCTGTTTTAACTAATTATGTGTAGTTGGAACTTGGAAGTGGCAACTAGAGGCCTTTTCCTCTTCATATCCAATTTTGTTTTAAAAATTAAAAATTTAATTTATAAGAATCCAAGGAAATGGAGCTATCCCCCAGAAAAGATTCTTCTATCATATAACAATTTCAAGGTTATTGACGTAATTTGATATCCACTTTGGAGGATTAAATGAATATCGTGAAGGAACAAGAAAAAACTAGGTTAAGGTCATAAGGTCTTAGTTCAATCTACGGCGGCGGGCCGGGGGAGTTCAGTACTACCTATCTACTTATAAAGCGTTGTAGTCATAAGCCTTAGTACAATCAACGGTAGGGGCTTAGCGCAATTTACCTCGAGATAAGGTTAGGGGTGTCAAAACCTAACCCAAACCAATAAAATCGACTAAAATTGACCTATAAAATCCAAACTGAATCAAACCGATCCTTATTGGATTAGTTTTGGGCTGAGGTATGATGAGACCGACTGAAAATCAGTCCAAACCAAACCGATCAATAACCAAACCGAATGAAACCAATAAGGGCATCAACATATTAAATCATTCAATTTTGATTTTTCTTCATTTGAATGATTTAATATGTTGATGCACACACACAAAAAGTTCAAACTGAATGTAAACCAATACTACAAATTGCATATAATTCGATTGTAAACCAAATAACAAAAAGCGAATAAAAATCAATAAAACTTGACGGTATATAAAACAATTCTGATTTTACCTTATTTTTCCAGTGCGATTTTGATTTCTTCCTTGAAAAATGTGCATCAAACTAGAATTGAATAAACTAATCAAAATTAGACCGGTTGACACCCCTAGCCTAGGGGTGTCAAAATCTATCCTGAATCGATACAACCAACTGAAACCGACCGATTAAACCTGAATCAAAACAAACCGATCCTTATTGGATTGGTTTTGAATTGACATATGTTGGGACCGGCTGAAAACCGATCCAAACCAAACCGATCAATAATCAAACCGAAACCAAACCAAATGAAACCGATAAAATAATAAATGATTATGAGAATATAAATTGGTGAATTGACTATCCATTTTTTACAATATCAGTGAGAATATTTTTTATTGTAAGGGAAATTGTTATAAATAATTGAATATTAAGTTATGAATAGAGAAATTGTTTTGTAAATTGTAATATGTTTCCATTGATTTCTTTGTTGGATGGTTAAATGAATGATTGGATATTAGGGTTCTTTTATTTCCATATTAGTTATCTTCTTAGTAATTTGTTATCCATTGGTTTCAATATTAGTTATCTTTTCCTTCTAATGATAAACCATGATTTAATCATAAATTTAAAGTGTTTTTTGGTCAAATCTTGTCACTATAAATTATGAATGTAAGATTCATTATAGTTCAAGCACAATAATAACCCGATCTAAACCGGTATTAATCTGATATTGAAAATCCGAAATAAATCGAAACCAAACCGGACTGAATCAAAACCAAAACCGACCAAAAACCAAAGTTCCTTAACGGATTGATTTTGGTCTCTCTCATTTCTATATCGAAACCAATTCAACCCAACTGAAACCAAACCAAATTGTCCAATTGACACCCCTAGATGAGGTATTAGGCGAACCGAGCCCAACCCTATATACATGTGTATTATAAATTTATTAAAATATACTACCTACGCCACTGACACATCACCAAACTTCTTAATTTATACCACTAACACCTATATATGTATTTTTAGGGAGAAGGAACGTTGTGGAAAACGAGACGGACGGCGTTCTTTCTAAGCCCAGTCTTCCTAATGATAGGTTGAGCCTAGAGCCTATCTTGGTTTAGATATTCGAGTATTGTGCTCTTTCTTCACTCTCCTCTGCTTATCCACCTTTGTAGAACCTGTCAATTATTTTGGTTTATTTATTGCAAGGATCTTAAAATTGGAATTGGGGGTTTAAATTGGTCCTTGCCAATTTCAATCTGGTTGGAAACAATCCCCGAAACGCTATAATCTGTTTCTCAAATCTAACCCTAGATTCTTTTTCCCTTTCCTCCAGATAAAATTTGGGTTCAGTAGTTAGTACTTTTTTAGCATAAAAGAAATTATTTGATAGATAGAGATTTTTTTTCTATTTTTTCCCTCCAGATATAATTTGAATTTAGTAGAGCGTAAACAAAATTATCTGAGAGACAAAGAGAGTTTTTCGTTTCTTTTCTTTTTTCTTTCAATTATGATTTGGGTTCAGTCTATACAAAAAAAATAATAATAATAAAATAAAATAAAATCTAAAGGTTTTGTACACGATCATGCACATTGTGTTAGAACAGACACTAACAAAAATGAATAAAACAAATAGATTCTCCAAGATGACAGAGATTTAATGAGGTTCATACAATGTGATGTATTACGTCATCGGGCGAAGAAAAAGATGGTTCATGATATGATGGAAGGAATATTACAATAGATGTCTCTCAAGAACACCCAAACTTGCGGCAAGAAAACCCTTGTCCAGAAACCCTAACTTGAAAAACCCCAAATCTCATATGCTTACACAACAAGGCTTCATAGCATTTAAATACTCCATCAAGTCGGGTCAATCCACAAGGTTGTACCCTAACCCCCGTGGTGGCTTCACCCCTGCAACCCAATACAAGATCAATGATGGGCAAACATAACATATATGCATGGCCCCTGTGGTGGCTTTGGCTGAGCCCTTTGCTACTATTACAGACCTAAGAAAAAAAAAAAAAATTCAAATCAATCCCAAAATTTGTTGGAATGGATCAAACTTCGCAACGGATCAAGAATTTGACACAAACATAACATATTGCATGGTTATGCACAGAACCATTGGATGAGAGATGAAGTCTACGATGAACCCCTTTTATCCCTATCCGACATCTTTGTTCATCACTGTACATTATGCGTGATTGTACAATAATTTAGAGAGATAAAGGTTTTTCTTTTTTTTCTTTTTTTTTCTATTTTTATAGTTGCTTCAAATACAAGTTGCTGTTTAATTTTGATGTTCAACTTCATTTTAGCTTTAATAATAAGACCAAATTTTCGTAATATAATATTACGGTGAATAATCCATTCACCTCGTGACCTTAAGGCCATAGGACCCAGAAGATTGAGGAGTTTATCGCCTCATTCAGCCACCCATATATATAGAAAAACTTTATTAAAAAAAAATGAAAATGCCACACCACCAATCCTACTGAACGTGTTGCTACTTATGTCAAACTTAATTGCAGCCTCCAGGCCGTGGAATTCTTTTTTTTATATATATTTCTGTTTTTTTCTTTTCTCCATTGGAACATGTTTGTTTGAGGTGGGTCAGCAGATACGAAAGTCAGCCAAATTGCCTGACTGAAACTCCAATTACAGAGTTTGTTTTTTATTTTGTTTATGGTTCCAACAAAATAGCCAATGGCTCAATGGGCTCTGTTGTTGACCTCAGAAGTATTGGACTCATGGGACCCCCACTTTTTCAGTTAACACATGTTAAGCGATGTGAGGGCCATCAGGGGGGGTTTGACTCGAGGGCTGCCAGCTGAGGCTAGAAGGCTAGTCCATTACTCTTGGGATAGGGGGGGAGCGGGTGGGAGAGACAGAAAGAGAAAATTGAATTAAAACAATATTTTTTTTATAAATTCAAAAGTAGAATTGTATTAAAAAAATGCGTTTCCAAAAGGTCATACAGTAGAATTGTATTAAAAAAATGTATTTTTCAAAAAATCAAAAAGTCAAAAAGTATATTTAACAAATGAGTATAGACCACATTATAAGAAAAGTAGAAGTACAGCCAAATAACCAATGGCTGAAAATAAAAAAATTGGACTTATGGGAACCCTACTGTTCCACGTACCACTTGTTGAGCGATGTGATGGCCATCAGAGGGGTTTGCCAGCTTGAGGACCGAGTCTGGAAAGCAATCCTTGGAGAGAGAGACACACATTTCTATTAAAAAATGTGCTTTTCCCAAAGTCAAAACGTATGTAAACTATCAATAGGTCCCACATTTGAATTGAATTCCATTCAGAAAGTACGGCCACGTCTTTTTATTTGAGTGATCTCATTGCCGGGGATTCAGAGGGAAGGCCTCATTTTAGATTTTATTAGTTTCCCTCTTGTTCTCCTGTTGATGGTAATATCGAATGTAGGAGGATAAGATTGGATGTTGGTTCGTTTTTATTTCCTGAAGCGTGTGGTTGATTAGTTTCCTTTTCCTTTTTAATGAAAAATGCAGACTCCGTCTCATTAATAGTCGCTGAGTTTGAAGCCAACTTCTACCATCTCTCCGCCAACCGCCTAAAAGATTTCGTAAAAATGGCCCATGATGCCCCCAGTGTTCCACTTTCCACTCGTTAAGCGATGTGATGGCCATGAGGGGATTCGGTCATACGTGTCACTATCACTGGGTGGCCCACATAGATATGCTAACTTGCGCCAGTTTTTGGTTCTACGAAATCATAGATTAAGTCCTAAGGGCACTGAGAGCCGAGGGCGGAGTCTGTTAACCTAATCCATAACTGTGTGTGAGAGAGAGGGAGAGAATTGTCTAAAAAATGTATTTTTTCACAAAGTCAAAAAGTATAGTAAACAATCTGTGGGCCCCATTTGGATTGAATTCCAACTCTCAGGAAGTACATCCACGTCTTTCATTTTAGTGATATTTGTTTAAAGTTTGAAAGGTTAGCTTCTACCAAAAAATAAAAAATTTGAAAGCTGAGTGGAGTGGATATTTTATCGTTAATCTTAATAGGGAGACAGACCCTGAGGCAGTCATCATCTATTTATCTATTTATAGACAACCCTTGTTTCTCAAATGGAACCCGTGTTTCATTCATTGTCATATATTGCTATACTTCTTCTCTTCACTGGTATATTGCTGCTTTGCTTTAATTTGGTCTCCCTCCCTTCCCCATAATCTTCCTTCGGTTACATTTTTATTATCTCTATATGGTTTCTACCACTTCCATGGCTTCTTCTTCATTCAAACCGGTGAAGGTTCAACATCGGTGCAAAGTTGCACCCCCGTCGGGATCTGTCACTCCGGGGGATTGCACCACTCTCCCTCTCACCTTCTTTGACATACATTGGTTACCATTGCCACCCGTGGAATTGCTCTTCTTCTATGACTTCCCCTACCCATTATCTGAATTCACTCATACCCTCCTTCCCCACCTCAAACACACACTCTCTTCCACCCTCATCCATTTCTACACTCTTGCAGGAAATCTTTCATGGCCTACTCATGAACCCACCAATAATAAGCCCATTATCCAGTACAAAAATGGAGACTCCGTCTCATTCACAGTCGCTGAGTCTGAAGCCAACTTCTATCATCTCTCCGCCAACCACCTAAAAGATGCTGCTGAATCACGCCACCTTGTACCTCATTTGCCGGCCAATGGACCTATTGTCCCCATGTTGGCAATACAAGTCACAGTTTTCCCAAATTCTGGCATTTGTATTGGAGTTGCACATCACCATTCCATCTGCGATGGAAGAGCATTCTCCCACTTCATGAAGACATGGGCTTCGTTGTCCAAGTTAGGAGATGCATCTCCATCTTTATCACCCGACTCCCTCCCATTCTCAGATAGAACTGGAATTAAAGACCGTGACGGCATCTCAGATAGATACTTGAACGAGTTAGATAGATTCATGAAGGGGTCTTCTGATCAATTCCCGGTGGTGTCTGAAATGAACCACCGAAGATTAAGAGTGATGGATATCAAACTCCAACCCAACATGGTTCGAGCTACCTTCGAGCTAAATCAAGCAAATTGTAGGAGACTCAAGGAGTTGGTCTTTGCTCAATACAAGAAGAAGAAGGATCATGATCAACAAACACAATCTATGATTCCTCCATCCAGATTGGTGTCCATCTGCGCCTACACATGGGTGTGTTTGTTGAAAGCAGAAGCAAAAGCTGGGGAGTCCAACAGTAATGAAACTCGGTTCGTGGTTAATGCTGATTGTAGGGCTCGGCTGGACCCTCCAATGCCAAAATCATATTTTGGTAATTGTGTTAAACCGGTTGTGGTGATTGCCAAAAAAACTGATTTCATGAGAGGAGATGGATTTGCTGTGGCAGCACAGTTAATAGGAGGAGCAATTCATAAGGGAGTAGTGAACAATCCAGATATTTTAAATGGACTAGAGAATGGAGTTTCAGATTTGTTGGAGGTGCAGTCTAGTCGAGTTTTGGCTGCAGCTGGGTCACCCCAGTTTGGTCTTTACGAGACAGATTTTGGGCTTGGAAGGCCGAAGAAAGTGGAGATGGCATCCATTGACAGAACAGGAGCTATGTTCCTGAAAGAGAGCTCTAATTTGGAAGATGGTGGGTTAGAGTTTGATTTGGTACTGAATAGGAAACAAATGAATGCCTTTGTTTCTTTGTTTAATGGTGGGCTTAATGCTGCTCAGTGTAGTGAGCCTTCTTTAAGCCCCACCCTCGTCCACTCCCTCCCTTCCCTAACCCAAAGTTCCTAATTAATTTTCTTGATCGACCACCTTGCACTGGTCAGAGACTCCTATTAGCTAGGGCAATATATCTCATTGGATTGCTTGTATAGCATTTGTATTAATTACTCTTATTTGTTAGATATAATGGAATAATGGAATATAGCATTTGTATTGATCTATAGTATTGTATGCCATTGACCTTAATTGTTAGAAGATGTCAAAGGGAGCATTCTCTCTCTCGTGTGTGTGGATCCAATTAAATTAAGGGTAATTTACATCGCCACCCCTTAGAGAATGGCACTATTATAAGAACACCCCTTCTGTTTAACCAAATTAGGCTTAGACCCCTTACCGTCAATCAATGTTAAATGAAGAAATAAAATGACCATTATACCCTCCCTATTCACTGAAACTCATGTTTTAACCCAATAACGATTTTCCCCTTCTCTCATTCTTTCCTCTCCATACCTACAAGTCCCGGTCGAGTATTGCCCCTTGCATTAAGAAAAGCTTAAGAAAAGCTCTGACAGAGAGGCATTGATTCCAACACCCACAAACCCCTCTCTGAGGTTGAGACTGCAAAAGAAAAGGCGCCCACCACCACCAACAAAAGCAACAATGAGAAAGCCACGGGGGTTCCAACAATGCAATTGAACTTCCTCAACTTAGAAAATTTGAAGCCCACGGGTTTGGTAGATATATCACCAAAGCCGAAGCCTCCTTCAGTGGCTGCGAATAGGTACCCACTAGCACTCCAAGGTTGTTTGAGAAGTTTCAAGATCAACCGTGGGCCGCCACCACTAGCACTGATTGCAACAGGTTTATAGACTCAATTAGGTATTTTCCCATATGGAAGATGATGACCCACGAGGATCCACGATTTGGAGGTAAATTGAGAAGTAACCAGGGAGGGCTTGGGAGTCACCCTTCGGGTATACGAGGAGACAACAGTCGTACCCACCGACGTCGAAGTAACGGCTCCATAGTGCCCTAGCTTTCACCTTGGGGAAATTGACAACAGTCCATCTACACCCCTCCGAATGATCTCCACGGCACTCCACAGAGACCGATTCTTGGCCATCCCCCTTCGGGGACCCAGTAGGTTCTTCTGTAGCTGATATTGATACAAAAACTGTCTTCTCCAATGTCGTTGCAGCTAGCGACAATGGCGATGGAACCGCCACAGAGAAGGCAGAGCTGGATGACGATGAAGGAAGACCAGGAAAGAGAGGATGGTGAGGGTTTCACCTGCAGAGAAGAAATGCAAAAGGTTTTTACATGGGTATTTTAGGTAATTCAAATTTTGTGAGGGCATTTTGGTACTTAAAATAAAATATAGTAGTTGACATATAAGGCATATTCCTTAATAGTGACTGATGATAAGAAGTCTGACTCTAATTTGATGAAAGAGAGGGAGTGTTCTTATAATAATGGCATATTTTAGGGGATGGTGCTGTAAATTACCCTTAGTAAAGGTAATTCATACTTCATAGGACTAGAGGAAGATGGGGTTCCATCGTACGTATTTCATTGGCATAGCATATTATTATATAAAGTGAAAAGGTTACTTTTGATTGTATATATATATATATATATATATATTCTTCACATGACAAAAGTATCTTAACACATATTATATTATTATATAAATATTTTAATCTCTCTCTCACCAACCCGCCGCTTTCTCCTCTAACCTTTGTTTATCCTGCTTAAATACATATATGAGAAAACCAATTTCGCCTGACCAATTTTCTGAACTAAAAATAGAATGTAGTTAGCATTAGTTAGCGTTTATAAGTTATAATCATTAAATAACCCTAAAGGATACGATATTTGAGAAATTTAAAATCATTTAACACCAATTTTAACAACAAAAAGTGTTGTCACCTTTGTTCGCCACTTAAAAAGATTTACACAATAGCACGATATCGAAAAGATTTTTATATGTAAAATACCTTATAGATTGGACATGTCCATTTTAATAGCCACTCTAAAACATTTGTCACGTGAACTAAGGGTTAAATCTATAACAAGAAAAAACAACTAATAAGGTTAAATTTTCTACAAGAAAATTGCTTATAAACGGTTGCATTTACTGTCGTAAAAATCTAAAAAATTAATCACAGTTAATATAATTAATCGATCGTATTGATATATTTACCTGTGCCAATTTTACTATTTTCACCCTAGTAAAAAAGTTATTTTTATTGAAAAATAATAATTATTAACGTTGATAATTTACCACAATTAAATTTGTTTAAAAGAAAAACCCCTCTACCTCCCCACTAGCACCTCTAGCAACCACCTAGCCCCTCTCACCCTACTCCCATCCCTATCACCACCATCACCACCACCCCCTCCGATCAGCCTGCAACTCTACCTTGTAACCTCACCTTTGTCCCTACATCTCATTCCACTTCCACCGTCTCTCCTTCCCCACCCCCCCCCCACAACAACTCCCGCCCCATTCCTTCTCATCCTACTCCCACCCCACCACCACCACTCGCCAGCACCTTTCCATCACCTCCCCCTTCCACAAGTTCCTAGGCCTTTGAAGCTTTCCACCTTCCCTCACTCCCTGAGCAAAGCATTCTTCTTGTTCTGTTTTAGCTAATTATGTGTAGTTGAAACATGGAAGTGGGAACTAGAACCATTGTTTCATTTTATGTCCAATCTTGTTTTAAACATTATAAATTTAAATTTAAAAATCCGAGGAAATGGGGCTATCCCCCAGAATAGATTCCTCCATCAAATAAAATTCTCAAGTTACTGACGTAATTTGACCTCCAGGTTGGAAGATAATCTACGATAGGGGCTTAGTGCAATTTACCTCAGGCTAAGGAATTGGGACGAGCCTGGCCCAACCTAGCCCAACACTATATACTTTATACTATGTGTATTAAAAATTTATAAAATCTTCCACTAAATTGTCTGACACATCACCAAACTTTTTTTTGGGGGGGGGGGGGGGTAACAACATCACCAAATTTTTTATAATTTATATCACTAACAATTATATATTTTTAGGAGGAATGTTGTCTATCTAGTGTTCCCCATGTCCAAACACAACCCTTATTTTAAAAGGCAAGGGTGTCTTTTCACAATCCCTCAAAATAGGAGTTGCATTTAAACACACGGAACACTAGACAAATATTGTTCTTTTCAGAGCGTAGTCTGCTTTAAAGATAGCTTGAGCCTAGAGCCTATTGTAGTTTAGATTTTGAGTATTATGCACTCCTTTCATTGTCCTCTGTGAAATAACCTAGAGGGGGGTGAATAGGTTATACTAGTGGAAATTTAAACTTTTCGAGATAGTGTTTCTGAGCGTGATTATGAATTAAAAACAATGTGGAATAAATAAAATAAAAATAATCACATAACACAAGATTTATAGTGGTTCGACTCAATCTGAGTCTAGTCCACTCCCTACAAGAATCCTCTTGTAAGGTATTCTACTAGTTCTCCCTTTTAGTACAGTAGATAGGGAAGAAAACCTTTACAATTTTTTGTGAATAAGAGTATCCTTACAAATCCCCTTTACAGGCAGAGAGGCGCCTTTAAAATCTCCTTTGCAGGTAGAGAGGCACCTTACTCTTTTTAGGAGAAGAGAATCCTTACAATCCTAAGTACTGTCTAGAATTGTAAAAACAGTAAAATATAGAAAATTGGAATAAGAGGAATACCTCTAGTGTAGTGCAAATGATGAAATGAAAAATGAATGATGCACATTTTTATGAAGTCTTCTCTATAGCTTTGACTTGCATAGAAGAATGTAGAAGACTTGATTGAAACTTAAGCTCTTCTGAGATTTGGAAGACCGAACAACTCAAATAGGATAGAATAGGATTTTGATTCTTGTATGATCACTATATTGCTCTTAATGCTCAGACTTTATTAGTATTTACTTAAGAGAAACTTACATATTTATAGGTGAACTTAGGAGAGCATCTTAGGCAGCAAATCAGGCTCTAACGATCGTATTCTGGTCCACCGATCGACTGTCATTGGTAGTCAGTCGACCGGAAAGAGCCATTATAGCAAAATATAATCGTTGAGACATTTTCAGGCAGTCACCGATCGATTTAGACTTTTCTCAAATCAATCGGCTATGGTCTCGGACAGTTTTGATTGCCCGGGGCTTCCAGCCGGTCAACCGCCAACATGACGACTCTGTTTTGATAGAATGTTGTCATACTAACCAATCGTCAGTTTTTCGACCATAAATTTTTGATCCAATGTCGAATTGACCTGAAATCAGTTGCGTTGGAATCGTGACTCGATTTCCTTCAACTTACATGTGGGTTCATATCTTGATACCAAATTTAAGGTTACCCAAAATTCCCTTGAGTCAAGTTATTGTGATTTTCATAGAATATTACTAGAAAACATATAATGAGTATGTACCATACCACCTAAGGACTTCCATACTTGCTTAAGGGATGTCTTAAGGTCATTCTAGTATGATGTTATGCAATGCATGAGGTGCATGCATATATAAAGTTTGTACATTATACAAGGTGTACTGGCCTATCCTAGGGTCTTCGTCTTGAGTCTTGAAGTCTTCATCTTTAGTCTTGAAGTCTTCATCTTGAGTCTTGGTGTTCATACTTAGAATTTCGAGTTCTTGACTAGAGCTTCCCAAATGTGTTTCTTCTTATGCTAATCACACTTAGCAAATCAAGTTAAGGCTACATGTTCTTTTGTTAACACCAAAACACATATAGGAGCGTGGGAATTGTTCCCAACAATCTCTCCCTTTTTGGCGATGATAAACAAACACTAGAAATGACAGTAATATGTTTAAAATCTTAAGAGCATTAACAATTAAGTCATTTCCAGAATGTTAAGACAATTCATAATCAAATATTTTCCCCCTTTTGTCAACAACAAGAAGGAGATACAAAATTTTAAAGCATGTGCAGCATATATAAAATGAAATACTCCCCCTAAGTATGTGCTAGGAATAAAGATAAGATTTAAGCCAATCAAAACATAACACACATCTAAGCATTAAAATAAGCATTACTTCAACAGTGCATCACATAGGATTCCATAGAAAAGAAAAGACAAAAAATGAGTTCCATCTCAAACATAAAATAAAAGTATAGTTTAAACATAACATCCACAAAACACATCTTCTAAAAAAGAAGTGAACAGTCTATTCTTCTTCACTCTCGTCTTCAGCTTCATCTCCTTCGCCATCTTCTTCTTCTTCCTCGTCTTCTCAATGTAGCTTGAGGATTTCATTTTGCTTTCTCTCCATCTTTGTTAACTGGGCAAGGATGATGTTACCAAACTTCTCAAGATCAGCAATGGTCCCATAGGCTGGCGAGTCATCACTTGTGGCTGACTTGGTCCAGCAGCAGTTTTCTTTGAGGTAGTGGTCTTCCTAGGAAGGAGGTTCATCTTGCGAACAGTGGAGCTGTCGATCTCTTGGGAAAGAGGCTCAAAGATTTCATTAGAGAAATCCACATGAAAATATTCCAGAATTTGGCAGATGAGTCGTCCATAAGGGAGATTTCCCTTTTGGAGATTATCTCCACAGGCCAACATGTTCATTAAGATGATAAAGGGAAGATTGATGCTAACCATTTGGCAAACACAGTAGGTTATAGGTGAAGGTCGTTGTAGATCTAGGTTATAGATGGAGTCTAGGTTATGGTTTTGGAGAGAGAAATAGTTGAAATAGGGTTCTAAAGGTTTTGGGTCTCTTAAAGTGAGAATATGAACCCTAATAGTTGGGTTTTAAAAAAGGGGAAAATGAGGTTTTTTGTGGCACCGGTCGACCGATTAGATGAGGCAGTCAATCAGAAAATCATTCGGCCAGTGGTGGTTGATCGGTTCTTTTTTGGCCGTCGACCGGAGATTGGTTTTGTCAGGGGTGGTCGACTGGCATCTGCAGGTTTTACCAGAAACCCAGAAAAAGGATTTTTGAGGGGGTTTTCAGATCCGATTTCTCAAGGGCTTAATATATGCATTGTAAGAATTTATTCTTTACCTAAATGGGTTGCAAATTCCGAGCTTCTTCCTCAAGATACAAAACCTTTCTTTATCTAGGGGTTTAGTGAAGATATCTACAAGTTGTTTCTTGGTTTCGATGTACTCAAGGGAGACATCGCCATTCTGAATGGTATCTCATAGGAAGTGGTGTTGAATGTCTATGTGCTTTGCCCTTGAGTGCAAAATGGGGTTTTTACTCAAGTTAATGGCACTGGTGTTATCGCACATAATTGGACAAGATTCGAACTTCACTCCAAGGTCTTGGAGAGTTTGCTTCATCCAAAGGATTTGGGTACATTTACCCGTGGCAACATATTTGGCTTCGGTGGTAGATAAAGCAACGGAGTTTTGTCTCTTGCTAAACCAAGAAATGAGGCATGAGGCCAGGAAGTGACAGGTACCATTGGTACTTTTTCTGTCGATATGGCAGCTAGCAAAGTCAGCATCTGAGAAACTAAGTCAAGGGGTTGGTTTTTAGGATACCATAATCTTACGTCACAAGTGCTTTTCAAAATTTTAAAGATTCTTTTTACAGCAGTGAGGTGAGATTTCTTACGATCCACTTGAAATCGAGCACATGCACATACACTGTACATGATGTCCGGTCTACTTGCCGTTAGATATTGAAGGCTCCCAATTATGCCTCTATATCTAATAACATCCTCAGAAATTCCATCTTCATCCTTGGTGAGCTTCAAGGATGAGCTCATTGGAGAGTTTAAAGATTTTTTACTGTTAATGTCAAATTTCTTTAGAAGCTCCTTGGTATAGATACTTTGGTTTATAAATATGCTATTTTTAGTTTGTTTAATCTGAAGTCCTAGGAAGAAGTTTAATGCTCCCATCATACTCATTTCGAATTCATTGCTCATCTTCTTATTAAATTCAGTACACATTTTCTCATTGGTTGAGCCAAAGATGATATCATCTACATAAATCTGAACAATGAGTATATCTTCATTCTTATTCTTTACGAATAGGGTAGTATCGATCCTCCCCCTTGAGAAGCCACTTTCAATTAAGAAGGTACTCTGTCCTTCATACCAAGCTCTAGGAGCTTGTTTGAGTCTATAGAGGGCTTTTTCAAGTCTAAAAACATGGTTTGGAAACTTTGTATTTTCAAAACCAGGAGGTTGAGCTATGTACACCTCCTCTTGAATGTAACCATTCAAGAAGGCACTTTTTACCTCCATTTGGTATAGTTTAAAGTTCTTATGGCATGCAAAAGTGAGTAGCATTCTAATAGATTCTAATCTTGCTACAGGTACATAGGTATCATCATAGTCTATTCTCTCTTGCTAATTATACCCTTTGGCTACTAATCTAGCTTTGTTTTTACTATGTTTCCATCTTCATCTAGTTTATTTCGAAAAACCCACTTGGCACCAATGATGGTGTGGTGGTCAGGTTTTGGGACAAGTTCCCATACTTTGCTTCTTTCAAATTGGCAAAGCTCTTCTTGCATAGCAACAATCCAATCACTATCTTTTAGTGCTTCTTCTATGTCCTTGGGTTCAATCCTTGAGATAAATGCAATGTGGTTACATACCTCTCGGGTTTTAGATTTAGTTTGGATTTCTCCATCTAGATCCCCTATAATGTTTTCTAAGGGATGATTCCTATTGGGGATAACTTCCTTAGGTTGTGTTTCTACTTTTTCGACAGGAAAATCATTTGTTTTTACCTTAGAATCATCAAGAGAAACATCATTCACTTATTTCTTTATCTCATCAAACATAGTATCATCATCATCATCAACAGGAGATTTATTCAAGTCATTAAGCAATGATTCATCAAATTTAATATTCATGGATTCTTCAACCATTAATGACTTTTTATTGAAAACTCTATATGCTTTACTGTTGAGAGAATATCTTAAGAATATTCCTTCATCAGATTTTGCATCAAATTTTTCAAGATGGTTTTTAGTGTTTATGATGAAACACTTACAACCAAATACTCTAAAGTAGTCTACTTTTGGTAGTTTACCAAAATACAGTTCATATAGGGTCTTGGAAAGCAAATGTCTAAGAATTATACGATTAAGCACATAGCAAGCTATATTCACAGCTTCAACCCAGAAATATTTAGGCAAAGAATATTCATTGAGCATTGTCCTAGCTGTCTCTTGTCGTGATCTGTTTTTCCTTTCAAAAACTCCATTAGATTGAGGTGTTCTAGGAGCGGAGAAGTTATGGTCAATTCCATACTTATTGCAATATAAGTCAAACTGACTTATATTGTCAAATTCTCCTCCATGGTCACTCCTCACAGAGGTTACTATATACCCTTTCTAATTTTGTAACCTCTTACATAGAGTTACAAACTCATTGAAAGCGTCATTTTTATTTCTTAAAAAGACAGTCCATGTGTATCTAGAGTAGTCATCTACAATTACAAAAGTATAAGTTTTACCATTCATACTAGATACATTAATAGGTCCAAACAAATCTAAATGAAGGAGTTCCAAAGGTCTTGAAGAAGAAACAATATTCTTTGACTTATGGGAAACTTTGGTTTGTTTGCCCTTTTGACAAGTATTGCAGAAATTTTTTTTCCCATATTTGATTTTAAGAAGATTTCTAACAAGATCCTTGGATGCAATGGTTTGGATTAACCTGAAAGTTACATGTCCAAGTCTTCTATGCCATAATGAGGATTCACTATGGTTAGAAACCAAACATGCATTCAAGGGACTTGTTTCTTCAAGCATGCAAACATATATATTATTCTTTCTAAATCCTTTTAAAATGAGATCATTATTTGCATCTTTGATGTAACAGTGAGAAACATCAAATTCTATTTTATATCCAATACCACATAATTGACTTACGCTCAGAAGATTATAGTTCAGATTTTTCACAAAATAGACATTTGAAATTGAAATACCTCCAAGTTTTATCTTTCCAATTCTAGCAATTTTTCCTTTGCTGTCATCTCCAAAGGAGACCCATCCTCCGTCGTAGTCCCGTAAGCTTGAAAATAGGTTCTTGTTGGATGTCATGTGTTTGGAGCATCTACTATCGATTACGCACTTGGCTTCCACCTTATTCTTTAAGCAAACCTACAACAGTAGTTCAATTGTACATTGGTCCCCATAATCTCATGGGTCCGTCATTGTTAGTATCGAATGTTCCTATTGGAACCCAAGTGGTATTGCACTTTTTAGGTCTTTGGTTCTACCTTTGAGATGACTTTGGGTTTCTTTGGGTCCTTTAAGGTTCATATGACCCATTTGGTCTTTGAGGAGTGTAATACCTTTGAGGTCTATAGGATCCTTGGGTTTCGTATTTCCCATGAGGTATATAAGACTTTCAAGGGTAGTTCTCATAATCTTGGTATTGCCTTTGGGCCCTTTCAATAGAGTATTCCCTTTGAGGTTGGGGTCTTCTATATCTAGGCATAGGTCTAGGACCCTCTTGAGGCGTATATTGCCTTCTTTGGAGTGTGTAATAGTAAGCATGGTTAACTCTAGTTCTTGGTCTCTTAATTTGAGAGTTTGTGGTCTTTCTTTTCCTAGCATTACATTCGTTTATGGAATGCCATGTCTTTTTACAAAAACCACATTTGATATAAGAAGTTGATGGTTGGTTACCATGGTCACTCCTTCGTGGATTCTCATTTTATTTTTCTTTTCTCCTAGATGGATTTTGTCCATTATAGCCCAGTCCTTCTCTTTCATTAGGACATTTCCTTTGAGATCTAAGGAGGTTGTCAAGGTTCCTTTGCCCTTAGGTAAAGGTGCAAAGGGTGGAGTTTAACTTGGAGTTTTCTTCCTCAAGTTCACTCACCTTTGAAGTCAGTGCCTCCACTCTTTTGTTGAGTATGTCAACTTCTTTTTTCAGATTATTTTTATCTGACTCTAATTTCAGACTTTCTTCATATAGGGCCTCGAAGGCTTCTTGAAGTTCTTCATTAGAGTCATTTATGAGAGAATTAGGTTAGGTTTGACATACCTTTTGATCTTCATCTCCGATAGCTATTAAAGCTAGGTTGGTGACTTCTTCTTCGGAGTCGTTCTTTTCTTCTCCATCACTTGAGTCCCATGTCACTGCATAAGCCTTCTTCTTTGGTTTGTGTGGGTAGTCAGTTCTGAAATAACCTGGCTTTCTACACTCAAAACAAAATATCTTTAGAATAAATTTCCTTAGTTTTGAATTTAGACTTACCTTTTTCTCCATAGGGTTTATTTCCGTAGGATTTGTTCTTGTGCTGTATTCTTCCTTTCTTCTTGAGGAATTTATTGAATTTCCTCGTGATGAGTGATATTTCCTTCTCCATGTCGAACTCTTCATCTTCATCGCCATCACTTACCTCTTCTATTGTCTGAGAAGATTTTAGCACTACAATTCTTCTTTTATTTTTAGAGGTTGGCTTATCAGCTTTTAGCTCCACTTCATGGGTTTGCAAGAATCTCAGAAGGTGGTCGAGGGATATCTTTATTAGATCTTTAGCTTCTTCAATGGCTATCTTCTTAGGCCTCCAAGCGGTTGGTAAGGCTTTTAAAATTTTTCTGACTTTCTCAGCATTAGTATAGGTTTTACCTAAACTCTTAAGGGTATTTACAATGCCAGTAAAACGAGTAAACATGAAAGTTATAGATTCATCTTCTTTTATAATAAATGATTCGTAATTTGAGACAAGTTGATCTACCTTTCTTTCCTTTACCTCTTTCGTACCTTCATGTGTGACTAAGAGTATGTTCCAAATTTCTTTGGTTGTGTCACAAGCTATGACTCGGTTGAATTCTTGCTCATTGAGGGCATACTGAAGGAATGTGATAGCCCAAAAGTTGTACTAAATGAGGACTATGTCTTCTATTGTCCATTCCTTTTCTTCGTTTAGTACTGTCTTTCCATCCATGACTTCGGTGATGGTGTATGGTCCATTCTCTATCGCTCTCCATACTAGAATATTATGTCCACAGACGAAATTCTTGAATCTGCACTTCCAAAAAGAGAATTTTTCTCCATCAAAGTAAGGGGTTTTCAAGGTTTTTATGTCTTGTGGTGGTCCTTGGAATGTGGCTATTGTCTTTGACTCACTTTTAAGACAAATTAGTCTTAAATAATTTGAGCTCCCACTCTGATACTAATTGAAATAACCTAGAGGTGGCGAATAGGTTATACTAGTGGAAATTTAAATTTTTCGAGATAGTATCCTTGAGCATGATCGTGAATTAAAAACAATACGAAATTAATAAAATAAACACAATCACACAACACAAGATTTATAGTGGTTCAACTTAATTCGACTCTAGTCCACTCCCTACAAGAATCTTCTTGTAAGATATTCCACTAGTTCTCCCTTTTAGTACAGTAGGTGGGGAAGAAAACCTTTACAATCTTTTATGGATAAGAGTGTCCTTATAAATCTCCTTTATAGGCAGAGAGGCACATTTACAATCTCCTTTGCGGGTAGAGAGGCACCTTACTCTTTTTATGATAAGAGAATCCTTACAATCCTAAGGACAGTCTAGAATTGTAAAAACAGTAAAATAGAGAAAAGTGGAATAAGAGGAATACCTCTGGTGTGGTGCAAATGATGAAAATGAGAAATGAATGATGCACTTTTTTATGAAGTCTTCTCTGTCGCTTTAACTTGCACAGAAGAATGTAGAAGACTTGATTGAGACTTGAGCTCTTCTGAGATTTGGAAGACCGAACAACTCAAGTAGGATAGAATAGCTTTTTGACTCTTGTATGCTCATTATATTGATCTTATTGCTCAAATTTTATTAGTATTTAATTAACAACAACTTTGGTATTTATAGGTGAACTTAGGAGGGCATTTTAAGCAACAAATCATGCTCTAACAATTGTATTATGGGTCCACCAGTTGACCACCATTGGTAGCCGATCGATCGGAAAGAGCCTTTATAGCAAAATATAGCTATTGGGCACTTCCAGCAGTCGCCGATCGATTGTGACATTTCACCCATCGACCAGCTATGGTCTCGAACAGTTCTGATCCACCGGACCTTCCAGCTGGTTGATCGCTAACATGACACTTTGTTTTGACAGAATGCTGGCATACTAATCAGTCATCAATGTTTTGATCATAAATTTTTGGTCCGACCTCGGATTGACCTAAAATCAGTTGCGTTGGAATCATGACTCGATTTCCTACAACTTACATGAGGGGTTCATATCTTGATACCAATCTTAAGGTTACCCAAAATGTCCTTGATTCAGGTCATTGTGATTTTCACAGAATATTACTAGAACACATATGATGAGTATGTACCATACCACCTAAGGGCTTCCATACTTGCTTAAGGGATGTCCTAAGGTCATTCTAGTATGATGTTATGCAATGCATGAGGTGCGTGCATATATAGAGTGTGTACATTATACAAGGTGTACTGACCTATCCTAGAGTCTTCATCTTGAGTCTGAAGTCTTCAACTTGAGTCTTGAAGTCTTTATCTTTAGTCTTGAAGATTTCATCTTGAGTCTTGGCATTCATACTTAGAATTTCCTCTCTTTAAGCTTCAAGGTTGTATCTCCATGAATTATTCCTTGAGTTCTTGACTTGAGCTTTCCAAGTGTGTTTCTTCTTGTGCTAATCACACCTATTCAAATCAAGTAACACCAAAACACATATAGGAGCGTGGGCATTGTTCCCAACACTCTGGTTATCCACTTCTATAGAACTTGCCAATTGTTTTGGTTTATTGATTGCAAGGATTTTAATTTTGGAATTGGGGATCAAATTGGTCCTTTTCGATTTCAATCCGGTTGGGTTCAACTTGAATGTTATAAATCAATTCCTCAAATATAAAAATTCAACAATCTAGTTCCAAAAAAAAAACCCCTAGAATCAAGGGCTTCAAATGTCCAAAATTAGGATCAACCGTAGCCGATCTGATTCCATTTTTTGAAACAATTATTGATTGGAAACTCATCACTTTGATCCACATCCGATAGGACGAGAGAAAATAGACATTTAGTTACAAATTAATTTACATAAAATATTTCTATTGAAAGAATTGAAAAAGAGAGAAGGTTGAGAGTTTTTTTTTTCCTGTCTGTAATATTTCTCTAAAAATAATTGGGTTTGTAGTGTTCTAGCATAAAATAAACTATTTAGAGAGAGTTAGAGGGGTTTTTTTTTCAATTTTTTTTTATCTTTCATCCTGATATAATTATATAATCTGGGTTCAATGCTCAATACCTCTTTGCACAAAATAAATTATTTGAGAGATAAAGAGATTTTTTTTCTATTTTTAATCTTTTCTCCAGATATAATTGAGGTTCAGTAGTTAGTACCTTTTTATCATAAAAGAAATTATTTGACGAAAAAAGAGAATTTTTTTTTCTATTTTTATCTTTCCTCTAGATACAATGTGTGCTACTTATCAGCGGTCTACTCATTAGATATGTCAACCAAGTTATTTATTTCATGATGTAACTTGGGATAGCTTGGACAGACCTCACTACCGTTTGGTTTGATGAATTTCAGAATATTATTGAGTGCTTTACCTAGGTTATATTTGTTTGAAATCTGTTTCTGATAGTAATGCCGAAGGTGACCCTTTTAAATGAATCTTGTGGTTATAGCTCTCTGTTGATGGCCATGCCGAAGGTGGAGTTCTATGATCATTAGTGTTTTTTTTTTTTTTTGCCTCATTGTATTATTTGAATTATCCATCTAGGTATGCCTGGATGTAATCTCTGTACATCTTTTTATTTGAGCCTAAACATATACTTTGCTGACCTTTAGCAGAAAAACAAATACACTTTGGGTTTAGCCACTGCAATTTTAGCATAAATAAGGCAAATAGTTTGTGCACAATTGTGCATATTGCATAGTCGTTGAGATAACCCAACAATGAGATATGGGGTCTATAGTACACCCCTTCCATCCCTATCCGACGGTTATGTGCATCTTTGTGCACTATGCATGATTGTGCACTAAACCTTTATCTTAAAAGAAATTAATTAGAGACAAAGAAAGTTTTTTTTTTAATTACAATTTGTAATTTAATTTTGAAATTTTGTACCGTTTTATCAATAGTAATATATTTGCATTAAAAAAAATTGAGTATAAAATTTTCTATATGAGAGTAAACTCTACACACTCTATCCTCCTAAGGACGCAGGGACCGCACTCTTGGCATCGGAAAACACTTACCTAAAAAATTAATGTATAAAAAAATAAGTGCCACACCACCAATCCTACTGAACGTGTTGCTACTTCTGTCAAACTCAATTGCAGCCTCCACGCTTGGCCGTAAGACTTCTTTTATTTATTTATTTTTTTTTTTCACTCTCGAAACGTGTTTTTTTTTTTGGATTGAAAATAAAAATTATATTTAGAAAGGAGAACTAGCATAGATTGCCCAAGGTCTTGTAATTGTTGAATCCATCTTAAGGCCAGAGCCAAAGCGTCATGAGGGTTTGGTTTTGTATTCCTAAAAATTATGCCATTTCTATGATTCCAAATAAAGTAACATATTGTGATGAAGTTGGAAAAAAATAGTTCCCGATCTTGTCTTGAGAAACTATGGAATTTAAAGAAATACATAATAATATGTTGAAAAGAAGGGGCTTGAAGAACTGTGGTATTTAATCCTAATGGGCAGGTTGCCCATATGTGCTTTGAGAATTCGCATGATAGGAATAAATGCCAGACGGTTTCTTGTTCCGAATTTTACAAGACACAAAGGTCGTTCATGGGAGACCATTTTCCTAAGATATCCCTTGTTGGAAGTTGTCCATGGGCAATCCTCCAGAAAAATAACTTAAATTTGGGGTGAATATGTATCTTCCAAAAGAAATGCCACCAGTGTGAGCATAGATAAGCAAGAGGACCTGTTAGATGATCCAATAATATTAGTGGGTTGCTCATTACTTAAAACCTTTGCAGCCAACTTGGCAACAAGGGTTCCTGATCGAGGAAATATAATGTGCAGGAAGGAGCGAGTTTAGTAGATTAATATTCCAACAATTATCTGTTAGGAAATCACTTACCTTTTTGTTCTGCAAAGATTCGGGGATGGACAACCCCGATGCAGCTGGAGTGTTCCCCGAGAGTGTGCTTGAGAGAGCTAGTATCCACGGGTCCCAAGCGACATCGGTATTTTGGCCATTTCCAATTATGCGAGTGCACCACTGGGAAAGATAGGGTAGAATAGTAGTCAAACTATTCCACAGCCAAGACACCTTTTTCTTCAAGGTTGCAGGGTGAAATAAACTTCTATTAGGGAAATATTTTCCTTTTAATATTCTAGCCTAGAGAGATTCTTGTTTATTCATCAACCTCCACCCTAATTTGCAAATTAAGGCTTTATTTTGAGTTTTCGATAATTTGAGACCCAACCCTCCTAAGGCTCTAGGTTTACAAATTCTTTTCCATCCTACCAAGTGAGCTTTCTTCTTGTCGGCTAAGTCTCCATTCCAAAACCGAGAATAGATGGAATCCAAATCATACCAAACTCTCTTAGTAAAAAGGAAGACATGAGATAGGAGGGGATTGAAGCAAGTGTAGATTGCACAAGGGTGGTTCTCCCTGCATAAGTGAGTAAGTTTGCCTTTCAGTGAGAGAGTTTACATTTTACACAGTTTATCAAGTTATGAAGGCAACCTTTCTTATCTCTGTTGTGATAAAGGTGTGTACCAAGATATGTAGACTTAGAGTCCATCACATCCATACCCATCAAATTACAAAAAAATCTTTTATTTTCCATGAAGATGTTTGAACTAAAAGCCAGGCAACTTTTAGAGGTATTTACACTAAGGCCAGATAAGCTGGAAAAGAGGTCCAAAATAGCCTTGATGGAAGATAAATCCTCCAGGGTAGCTCGGCAAAAAATAAAAGTATCATTTGCAAAATAGAGATGGATAATTTCTGGGGCGGCCCTAGCAATTTTATTTCCTCTAAAAAATTCAGTTCTCTATAACAAGTAAGAAGACGTGATAGGTCTTCCATAACAAGTAAAAAAAGATACGGGCTGAGAGGGCAACCCTGACGAATGCCTCGAGAAGATTCGAACCAGGAAAAAGCAGAACCTTCAAGTTTAATGGAGACGGATGGGGTGCTAATAATAACCAGGTCTCCCCATCGATCTCCAAAACCCAGAAAGTCAAGGATGCCTCTTAAAAAGCCTCATTCAACCCGATCATATGCCTTTGCCATGTCTAGTTTCAAAGCAACCCAACCTGTTTTGCTTTTAGTGTTTCAGAGGAAGTGAAAATTTTCGTGGGCAATGATAATATTATCAGAAATTTGCCGCCCAGGAACAAATGCTGATTGGAAAGGAGAGATGATGCAGTTTAGAATTGGCCGGAGCCTTGAAGCAAGGATTTTTTAAATGAATTTGTATGCTACATTACAAAAGTTAATGGGTCTAAAGTCCTCAACAGTGGATGGATTAGGTTTTTTTGGTACCAGGCAAATAAAGGTATGATTGAGACCAGAAGGTAGGGATATATTTCTAAAGAAAGAGGAAACAAAGTTTACCACTTCCTCTTGGAGAAGATCCCAAAATTTATGGTAAAAGATTGCCCGGAAACCATCCAGCCCGGGAGCTTTGTAACCACCAATAGAGAAAATAGCTTTTTTAATTTCTACCAAATTGGGGAAACCAATAAGTGATAGACGGTCCTCATCAGTCAGCGAGTTTGGGAATAATCCTTCAAGAATTGTTGGGTTACAAGGGTTTGATGTAGAGAGAAAGGACGCAAAATAGGAAGCAAAAGTTTTTGCAACTTCACAGAGGTTGGAGACATTTCTTCCATCAGGGGTTAGGATGTGGGTAATTTTATTTTGGTGTCGGGAGATTCGGGTTATTGTGTGGTAGAACTTGGTATTCTTGTCCCCCTCCGTGATATAAAGATGTCTGGATTTTTGAAACCAAAACATCTCCTCAGCCTTTGAGAGATTGTTACGGATGGTTTCAAGGGTGGAGGAATCACGTGGAGTCGAATCCTCAGCTGATTTAGCGGCCATAAAAAGGTTCCATTTGAGAGATTCAATGCTGCCAAACACCGACCAATTCCATTTGGAAAGTAATCTGCTTAAAGCGGTAAGCTTGTTAGGGAGGAGGTCATTATTTAAGGAGGACCAGGATTGGAAACAAAAGGATCTAAATTCCGGGTGTTGACTCCACGCATCCTGAAAATGGAAAAATTTTTTTGGATCGGGTGGGAGTATAGTTAGAGTCCAGAAACAAGGGGTTGTGGTCGGACCCAACAGAGGCCAATTTTGACAAAGAAATATCAGGGAAGAGACCGAACCACTTCTGGCAAGCAAAACATCTATCAAGAGCTTCTTTGATTAAGGAAGGGGGTTTCTGGTTATTGGTCCAAGTGAAGTGACATCCAGGTAATGGGATTTATTGGAAGGCATAGTCATTGAGGATCGAGGCTAAATCTGAAGAGGTCGGAGAGGGCTTGAAGACTTTTCCTCCCAGTTTATCCCCAGGGTAGAGGATATCATTGAAATCCCCAATTAATAAGAAAGGACTGGTAAGAGATGAGATGAAAGACTCGAGGTTGGTCAAAAACTTGGTTCTAAGATGAGCTGCAGGTGGAGCATACACACATATTAAAACCCAATGTCCCAAGACATTGCTGATTTCGAAAGCCAGAAAATTTGGGCTCATGGTAATGGGTGATACCAAGATGTGAGGGGAGAATAAAGCCCAAAGTCCACCCCCCTCTCCCCCCCCCCTCGCGGCCCCCAAAACCTTTCAATCCCTCACTATTCCAAAAGAAACTTTTATAAAATTTGTTCAAAGAAAGCTGGGAGACGGATGGTGGAATGATCTTTGTTTTTTGTTTCACAGAAAAAATTATGTCAGGATGTAGATTTTTGCAAAAAGCTAAGAGAGAGGATTTTGTTAGCTTAGTATTCAGACCTCTCACATTCCAGTGTATCAGTTTGAGACACCACACAAAAAAAAAGAAAAAACCGACCTGAACAGAATGGTAGAAGAGGTACAATACGTGGAAATAAACAAAAAACACACACCGAGGACAATGAATATTCACCTACATGAACGATCTTGGTATGTGGATATGGCATCTATTAAGTGAGGAGAGAGCACACACACCTACCAATGGAATTTATTACATAGACCAAAGGAAAATAAACAAGTTATAAGCACAACACCAAAGGAAAGGGATCAAAACTTTGATATATCTTTATCCTCAAACAAAACTCGGCATAGAAAGTTGAAGAAGGCAGCCATAGATTTTTTTTTTTTTTTTTTTTTTTTTTTTACCTTGGAATAAATTGGCGCCTACGATATCGTTGGGCAACCATAAACCAAGAATAGATGAGACCAAAGCAGACGCAAAAAAACACAGCAAGGTATGAAGAGAATTCAGAGAAAGTTGACGATACTATTACCCGATCAGTCGTGGTTTGGCTTGACCACCCACCAAAAGTCTCTCCACCATCCGGAGGTCCATGATCTGGTTCAGAAACCTTATACGGATGTGGTTCTGCTTCATCCTCCCTCATGCCGATTGCCAAGAGGATCCTCTTTGTAAGTTCCTGAGGATTGGTTGTCGATGCAAGTGCAGTTTCGATATTCTTGATCAGATCCGAATCATCCTCACAGTCTTCACTACATGTGGTTCGACTCCTCTTCGGCGATGGCAAAGGACTAGGCTTAGTGGTCTCAGTGGTTTGTCCCTCCGCAGCAGTTGTAATTTGTGGGTTAGGGAAAGAGTTATCAGTGTGGTGTGAGATAGAGAGCCAGGCTGAAAAATGAATTGTTTGATTGTGACTGTTTTGGCTCTATGGAAGCGGAAATATGGGTATTCTTCATCTTTCATAACCTGTTTTGTTGGGTTCAAAGTATGGGGTGGAGATGTGGATGGTATGGGTGTTGGTGTGGTCAGGAGAGGAGCAGTTGCAGCGGTGGTAAGACATTGGGTCAAGCATAGGCGACCCTTTATACTTGTGTACTAAAAATTTATAAAAATATACCACCAACTTTACCGACACATCACCTTTTTTTTTTTTTTTTTTCAGTAGTTTATACCATTAACACATATATATTTTTACTTCACCCACACCGGCAAACACTTAAATTATTTTTTTTAATCAACATAAGTACAATTACATTACACACTGTATATTTTTAATTCACCAATACATTACACCGGTCAATAGGGTGGGCTAGGTTGTGCTGAGTCCAATCTAGGATGGGTATGTGCTGAGTTAAAAAAACCTTTAAATTTCAGAAAAGTACTCCCTTTATTAAATCCATTTAGGTTACAAGTTAAAGGGGGGGGAAATGATTATATTAGATTGCTCCATCACGTGGCACTTGCACCAACGTAGAGGCCAATGAAGGGCATACATAGGCATCAACAAGGGTTAGGTACATTGCTTGGGTTTCATAGAGATGGGGGCATCATTTTTCCGCCCTCTAGAGAGTGTTAATTTCCTCCTTTTTTTTTTTAATAATTGTAATCATTATCTAATATGAATACATGAACCATTAACTTTCTTATCATATTTAATAATTAATTTTTTTAAATTGAATTTTATTTATTTTCTAAATTCAAGGATTTGGATGCAAACTAAGTATTTTTTTGACCATATCTGAAATGATTTTGAGTTTGTGACACAATCATGTTAGGCAAAGAGGTTTTTATTTTTATTATTATTTTTTTCTTTCTATGATTTGAAAAAAATCATGAGATTTCGATTTTCCACCTATTATTCCTATAAATCCAGGCAGCTTCGTTAATTTCATTGCTAATTTCAGTAAACTTTAATTGACTGAATTAAATTCTTCACACCCATCATAAACGTGTATTAATTCCTTCTATATATATCCTTTAATAAAATTACCTCGATATCTCGTTAAATAAGATTCCATCTATACATCTGTCATTTTAAGTTAATTTAGGTCTAAATATTGATTTGTTTCCAAAACTTTGACACATAAATAATATAAGATATTCTACCCTCAAAAAAATTGATATTAGATATGGAATTCTAAGTATAAATACATGTCATACGCATGCATAAAAGGGTAAGGTAACTAGAGAGAGAAAGAGAAAGAGAGAGAGAGAGAGAGAGGATGGCTCGTAGCTGGTCTAAGTTGTGGGTTATAGCAATGGCTTTATTAGTTATTAGTTATTAGAATAGGTTTGAATGCATTTGTGACTAAAGGTGCTGGATGGGAAGCTGCACATGCCACATTCTACGGTGATATGAGTGGTGGTGAAACAATGCGTAAGTTTTGACTTAGACCTTCTTCTTTATTTCAAGTGAAAGGATACAACTTGGCTGAATCCCTTCCTCGAATGTTGGATCTTACATTCTAATGTGTAGGACCGAATAGCCTGTATCGAAACCCATATGTTCAACACGTTCTTATGAAAAAAATTTGTATCACCAAAATAACAAAGAAAGAATTATAAGTGACTCTAATTATTGTTGATTTGTTTGTGACAAACAGAAGGAGCTTGTGGCTACGGCAATTTGATACAGGAAGGATATGGCCTAGAGACAACAGCTCTAAGCACAGCCCTCTTTAACGAGGGCTTCACTTGTGGTGCTTGTTATGAAATCATGTGTGACAAGGCCTCAACACAATGGTGTCTTCCTGGCTCCGTCCATGTAACTGCCACCAACCTTTGTCCACCCAATTATAACAAGCCTGATGGGAATTGGTGCAACCCTCCATTGAAGCACTTTGATCTCTCTCAGCCTATGTTTGTCAAGATCGCTCAATACAAGGCTGGCATTGTTCCAGTTCTCTATCAACGTGTCCCGTGCATCAAGACCGGCGGTGTAAAGTTTGAGATGAAGGGAAATCCTTACTGGGTATTGGTGTTGGTGTACAATGTTGGTGGCGCCGGCGACATTACAGATGTGAAGGTTAAGGGTTCGAATACAGGATGGATACAAATGACTCGAGATTGGGGCCAAAACTGGAAAACTGATACAAAATTGATAGGGCAAAGCTTGTCTTTCCAAGTGACTGCTAGTGATGGTAAGATGGTGCAGTCTGATAATGTTGCACCAGCTAGTTGGCAATTTGGCCAAACCTTCCAGGGGAAGCAGTTTTGAAGATAGATGATTTTTTTTTTTTCCATGAGGAATTTTAAGGTTTTAAGACACATAATACTCCGATTTATATATTAATAAGGGTGTAAATCGGTCTGGAATTGGGTGTTTGATTCGATTTTGATTTGTTGCCAAGCAATCTTGGTGTGATTCAGAATCGGACGAACTCATGCCTCGATTCTGAAAATCAATATTCATACCATACCTGTTCAGATCCTACATGATTCAGTTTCAGTTCCTCAACTTGGTGTATGTTACATATCTAGTATATTATGATATTGGGCAGAAGAACTTAGCCGGTTTGGTGCAAGCAACACTAGAAAATTGAATCAAACTGAGAAAAGATTTTAACTTTTGAAATGGCCCATAATCTAAAACGCCTTGTTGCGAAAAAGACTTAAATTATGCTCTTTCCAAAGATGCGCCACCGTACATACTCTTATTATAGATTTTTGTATACATAAAGGTATTACTTATACTTTTTAAAAATGGCGCTATCAGATTTCCTTTTCAAAATTAATAAATTAATATTAAATATATTATAAATATTATGTGTGTGTTTGTGTGTGCGAAGATATGTTCCTGGCACAATGGTAATGGACTAATTAATGGTTCTCTATCCATAACCCTGAAATAATGGACATGGCTTACTCGAGTTGTAGGTGGGGTTTTTTTCTCTTAGGTAGTGAACCTGCCATTACGAAGAAAACATTTTTCACTTCTAAAACAGAAATTTTCACACGCAACTTTATTAGATATATCTTAATTTGTCAACTGTCAAAAACTTCTTTGAATAACAACGGTTATATTATTTTTTTTTTTTTATGCCTAAATTATTTTTATCAATTCTTGTTATGTTCAAATTTTAAGTTTCTCCTCCGCTCAAAGCTTTCTTTCTATAGTCATACATGTCGATCCAAAAGTCTCAAAGTTTATCCTTACAATGGAAATTTGAATAATTGTTCCTAGAGCCAATCTTATGGGAAGTCATTCTAACCTCAAAAAAATGTATGGCTTAGGTTTTTCACAAAAATAAATAAATAAATAGATTTTAGGATTATAACTTCATGATTGATGCGTTATAGTTTAAGAACATTTCTAACATCCCAATTTTTATTTTTTTTTTAAAATTCGGAATGTCAGAGGAAATAAGAGATACAAAATCTTTAAAGGGGAAGGTTTGGGTCCCTTTCATTGAATGTGCTGTTCTTAGTTGCTTTCATCTCCAATTTCCTTTTTGTAAAATTGGGATGTTAAGGAATTGAGAGGTATAAAACCTCAAAGGGGAAAGGTTTAAGTCTCTTCATTGAATGCGGTTTTCTTAGCTATCTTTTCCTGTTTTCATTTGCAATTACTTTTTTGGATAAGAAATACTTGTTGAGTTCATAACATTTGAGTTTCGGTATGTCATATGTTCATAGCATTTGAGTTTCGGTTGCCATGGAGAATACTAAATTCATTATCCATTTTATATAGTGAAGCCTACCTATCACAAAAGTTATTGAAAAAGGTCACAAACAAATGCAAGGCCAATGGGTTAATACCCAATTTCCCTTGGTGGAAAGAAATTTTTATGGTTTTCAAAGTAAAAAATTTCCCCTATTATATTGAAATTGATTGTTTAATAAAGAAATGAACCACTTCAAATTTCAAAGCCAAAGTGAGCGACTGGTCCAAATTGTTTTCCATTTTGCAACCATTGGAGTTACCAAAACACAGTTCCATGTGGCAAAAACTAGATAGACTGTATGATACCCATTTACCCAATAGAGAAAATTGATTCAGACCTACTTCACTTTCCTTGTTTTCTATTAGGATTTCAAATATTGTTTGAAGAAATGATTAAAATTGTTTGAGAAAGTGAGAATAACTGAAAAATAACAATTACTCCAAATGTGAGTTTGTTTGTTGGTTCTATATATTTTCCCTCTATATAAATTCAAATACACACTTTCCATGTAAAAACACCCAACTCAATCCATAATTAAGTCACAAACCCAACTCATTCCAATCTCTGTATCAATCCCACCATGAGGCATCCTAATCTGATGCTTGGAATTTTGATAGTAGCACACTTAAGTGTAATTCTCCATTTGACATTCATTTCAACTTTGTTATTGCTTGTTCTTGTTTTATCTTTTCTTATTTAATTGTTATTTTTCTTCATGAAATTGCAGGGTTTTCTAGCTGAAAATACCTTTTCACAGTATTGGGAAGAGCATATTGATCTTCCACACCCTCCATATTGGTTTGTTGCAAAGATTTCTCCATTAACCCCCCATCAGGTAAATGTGTTTTTGAAACTTATGGAGGAAAATGAGTTTGCTTCCCACCTGCCATCATTTTGTAAGCTGGCTAATGTTGCTTGTTCTACAAATGCACTAGCAACCCTACCACCAAAAGTTCACTGGACTGATGGCATAATAAAATATGAGCTTCCAATTCCAAGTGGAACACCCTTGTGGGTTGCCAGCCAAGGGAGATTGCCATATTTCCGAGAGTCAATGGTGAAAGAAGGAGGTTTCATGGAGATCCCTGATCTAAGGGACCCAATGTCATATAAATCATTCTTGCCACGATCTCTAGCATCAAAAATTCCATTTTCCTCTACCCGGATCAAGGAATTGAAGAAGCTTTTTGGTGTAGTGGATGAATCAAACATGGATGAGTATATCCAAGACACCCTTAAGATATGTGAGAAGATCCCTATTAGTGGTGAGCAATGTACTTGTGCGACTTCTGTCGAGGATCTCGTCGATTTTGTAGTCGAGAAATTAGGACACCATGTACGCATATGGAATACTGAGAGTCCTGAAGGATCTAATGAGAATGTCAGAATTAGAGCTGTGAAACTAATATATGGAAACCTCTCTGAACCACCAACCTTTTGTCATAGTCAACCATTCCCCTTTCAGGTCTATTATTGCCATGCTCTTCAAAAAGTTAAAGTATATGCAGTTGAAATACAAGCTCAGAAGAAATTGAATCATGTGATTATGGCATGTCACTATGATACTTCAACCTGGAATCCAAACCATATAGCTTTTAAGCTGTTGGGTTTTGGCCCAGGCCTTATTGAAGTCTGCCATTGGATAAGCCAAAATGGAATGGTCTGGACAAAGAATCTAGGTTGAGCTGCACTTGAAGATGATTTGATTATCTTCTAGTTCTCTTCTTTGTGTTATGTTATTGCAGAAGCTATTTGAAGGATAAATAAAAACCTATATTAACTTGCTTATTTATCTTTGAAGTTTCAACATAATTTTGGCCTTCAATTGCCCAGAAAGCTATATGACAACCAGAAATCAAAACAAAATGTCTATCGTACAAAGATTTTATAAGAACACGCTTTGGCCATCAAGAAAAAGTCCATATGAAAACAATTTCTAGAGATGAACATTTATTTGATTTAAAATTTTCTTCTCACATGGACCCCAAATGATGGTGACTATAGGCAACTTTTATCCAAACTCCATACATTGGGTCACACTTGTTAGATTCTCTCCAGCAACCCAGCAAGAGAGGGATCAGATTGACATAAAACAGGAGAGAAAACTGACTGGTCCCTCTCTAGCCACCTCTAGTTGGAGAGGATCTGAGTCTCATTTTTAGGGAAAGGCAGGATATATTAGCAGTATAATCAAATGTGTGTCTCGGATTGGATATGTCCCTCCCATCCTAGCCCTCAGAATTGTTGAGTCATTTATATCCAACCTCCTCCCCCCACTTTTATTATTAACTACTAACCCATTAACTATTATATCAAGAAGATAGGACCTTTTACCAAAAAAATAAAAGAAGATAGGGGGTAGTTAGAACATTTGACTTTCTTAGGACCTACTGTAAAGCCCAATTGCCTAATTGTCTACTACTGAACTGGAAACATTTGACTTTCCTATCAAGATACCTTTCTGAGACCAATTATCAAACAAATTTACTCCTACTTTTTAATATATATTTTGTATTACATTTTAACCCTTAGAACGTACCTTGTATTGGGATTGAAAAGATCAAGATCGAGAATCGATCAAGGTTGATGCTAATTCAATCCAACCGATATTGACTAATCCAATCCAATTTTTTGATCCATGAACCAACCCCTCACCCCAAAACAAAAAAACAAAAAACAAAAAAACAAAAAACAAAAAACAAAAACAAAAACAAAACAAAACAAAACAAAAAACAAAAATGATTGTATCTTCACTGTTTCCGCATATGAATGCAGGCATGGGTAAAACAATCAAGAAAACAAATTTAAAAAAAAAAAATTAATTTTATGATATAACAACATTCCAAAACTAACTTATTAACAAATACTAGATTGTGACATTTGCATCCTGAAGGTTGATAAGGGGCAAAGGTAGGACAATCAGCAGTGGTAAACATAAATTACCCCTGGTGGTTGGTATTTTCCCTTGTATATAATTCGACATCAATCCGATATAGCCGATTGTGATTCAATCCGGATCCAAATCAATAGGTATTGACTTTGATTGGACAGAAATACCCTTGGATGTCATTAAAAATTGATTTACGTGATTATCCATCATCCATACCAATTCAGCGATAAGGTATTGACCACGAATCGGATCCGATTTCACAAACCGTGGGTACAATCCCTGGAACGCGCGTTCCAGATGATACGGATCAGCCACTCCCCGCAATTTCTCAGGAAATAAAGAGTCTTGATTCTCTACCCACGTGGTGCCTCCCCACATGAGTAGACGCTTTCCAGCCGATACGGACCGCTACTTTCCTATTTCTCAGGAAGTCGGGAGATATAAAATGCTCCCTCCTCTGCCCAATTCAACTAGGAGCTTCCCATGTTGAGTCATTTGACAAGCAGAGGCCACGGTCCAAGTTCTTTGAGGAGGTGCACTGGAAAAGTTTTGGTTCGTTGGAGAAGTTCAGGAAGAAGCTGAACACTTGCCATGCAGAAACATGGAATAATTTGAACTTTTTCTTCAAGGTTCACCTCTCTCTTTCCTTGTATTGAATCTTGAATCCTAGTCAAATGTTGCAAGCCACATTAAATCACCATTTAGGTTAGTTATAAGGAGGCTGGTTTACTTATTTCACCTTTTTTGTCATCACTAGAGAAGTATGAGAAACTCTGCCTACTTGCAATATTGCCTAATTAGGTATCGAAATCGTGAAGGTGGTGAGTGACAGTGAGGATTCAACGATTGATGTTTATGTTAGGATCCTCACAGTAATTGATTCTCACTGTCACTGCTCATCGTAAGATTTTGATCCATATAACTACTGCCTCAAAAATGTGGTTAGCATACCAAATAAAATTGTATTGATCATATGAATACGTTGGAATGACTAATCAAGTGTACGAATCCATCGAATTCTTAATTTATAGATAAAATCATGTTGAGTGTGGTTAGTTACAATGTTCTGACACTAGGATTCCCACCTTCTCCCTTAGATGATCTTTAGTTTCCATGATGGTTTAGTAAGATTTCTTGCATGTAGGTTATTGTATATTTGTATGTCATTCAACAATTATATTCATATGCAAGTCACGTTGCTATTGTTGTTTAAACAGTTACATATTTTGGAAGTTTGGTTTTTTTTTTTTTTTTTTCCCCTCTTATTTCAATATAGAAATCTATGATAATTCATCACTTGGTGTTCTTATGATATGAATTTCCTTGCGTTTCCTTGTATTTAGCCCCAATATGTTAATCCTAAAATATTCATTGGTCTCATATTTCTAAATTTAGATTCTCTCTATTTATGTTCTTAATTTTTTTTCTGCTAAAGGCTTATGTATTATGTTCCCATGGACTAAATATAAATGCAGCTTCATTTGTTCATATTTTTCCTACTAAAACTCAACTAATTCTTTTGGTCGTTATATATTTTCGAACTTATTTTGTTCTATTGGCTCATTAACAGGTTCAACTACATCCAAGGGTGATATTGAGACTCCAATATTTATCTTTCTTTTTGGACACATAAGGAGGAAATTATTGATATTTAGAAGCTGAAATTTCCATAATCATTTTGCAGATGGCCTTCATCAATTCAAAATGTGATAAATATGACAATATTCATATTAGACTTTGCTGAGCTAAGCCACCAAATTACAAACAGAAGAAAAGAAGCATTACAAAGATGGATGTGATTATTGATGAATCAAAGAATGATATGAATATCTGGAATTTCTTTTCACAATCTTCTACAACCATTTTCTTGCATGGATTTTCTGCTTCTTCACACCTAATTTTATTATTAGTTTTATCTATAAAGTGGGCTTGTAAGAGACACACAGTGCCTACCCTTGAAAATTCAAAACCAACATTGAAGAATACATGCTTTTCATACTATTGGTCAGCCCTTATATCTTGCATGGGTCTGTCTTTTTGTCATCTTCTCCTATGTGTTTTAAACCTCTTTGAGCAAAGGCATGGTTGGCCTGATCTAAAGCTTTTTTCCCAATTGGATTTTGCATTTAGATCACTCACTTGGTTTGTGATCTCTGCTTATTTGAACAACCAGTTTTCTAATTCAAGTGACAATAGTTTCCCCATTCTACTAAGGATTTGGGGGGCGTTATACTTCATAATGTCTTCCTCCTTTCTTGTTATACATCTTAGTTTGTATTGGAAATATTTGTCATTACCATTGCTGCTATCGGTCTCCGATGTTATATCCATTATTGCTGGTTTGTCATTCTGTTATGCTGGGTTATTTGGCAAAGGAGGAGAAAATGAAGATTCCCATCTTTTGGAGCCTCTTTTGAAAATTAGTTCTAATCGAAATAATGGTGGCGACGAACAAGAATCAGGTGTCAATAGAGAGGGTATGACTCCTTATGAAAATGCCAATCTTTTGTCTTTTCACTTTTGCTTGGATGGGACCTTTGTTTGCACTTGGATACAAAAAAATACTGGACCTTGAAGATATACCTCAGCTTACCAATTATGATAGTTCCAACAGTGTCTTTGCTAGTTTTAGAAATAATCTTGAATCTTATGGTAATGGCAGTGGTAATGGTGGTCAGGTAAGCACACTCAAGCTAGTAAAGGCATTGATTTTCTCAACTTGGAAAGAAATTCTAAGGACGGCTATATTCTCCATCATATGCACATTGTTTTCTTATGTTGGACCATACCTCATTGGCTCCTTTGTTCAGAATCTCAGTAGTCCTCACCAACTAAATTATAAAGGATATGTGCTAGTGTGTATTTTCTTCCTTTCAAAGCTCATAAAGTGCCTCTCAGAGAGACACTTGTTCTTTCAATTGCGAAAGATGTCAATTATGGTGCGTGCTGCCTTGTTTGCTATTATCTATAAGAAGGGAATGAAGCTTTCAAGTCAATCAAAGCAAGGCCATACTAGTGGGGAGAACATTAATTTAATGAGTGTGGATGCTGAGAGAATTTCCTTTTTTAGTTGGTACTTGCACGATATATGGAGAGTGCCTATTCAGATTGTTCTAGCTTTGTTGATCTTGTACAACAGGATTGGCCTTGCTTCACTTGTAGCTTTCTTTGCCATAGTGATTTTGATGTTAGCAAATGTTCCACTAGGAAAACTACAGGAGAAATTTCAAGGAGAATCAATGGATTCAAAGGATAAAAGGATGAAGGTGACATCTGAAGCTCTTAGGAATATGAGGATTCTTAAGCTTCAAGGCTGGGAGATGAAATTTTTGGATAAGATAATTGAGCTTAGAAACTTTGAAACAATAACATTAAAAAAGTTACTTTATACATCAGCAATGGCTTCCTATATTTACTTGTCTGCTCCCATGTTTGTGTCCATGGTTACTTTTGGGTTTTGTGTGATTATGGGAATTTCGCTTGATTCAGAGAAGATTTTAACTGCACTTGCTACATTTGAGGTATTGCAAGGGCCTATTTACATTCTACCAGACTTGATCTCAATGATAGTTCAGACTAAAGTTTCCCTCAACAGGATAACCTCATTCCTCTATCTTGATGAAGATCATCTAAATATAGTAAAAAATCTTCCAAAAGATAATGTCGAGGTTGCAGTTGAGATAGTCAAGGGAAATTTCTCTTGGGATCTTCATTCCCCTAATCTTACATTAAAAAATATTGATTTTCGAGTTTATCGTGGTATGAGAGTGGCCATTTGTGGTTCTGTTGGGTCAGGCAAGTCAAGCCTATTGTCATGCATATTAGGAGAAATGCCAAAAGTATCTGGAACTATTAAGTTGAATGGGACAAAGGCCTATGTTGGACAATCACCTTGGATACAAAGTGGCAAGATAGTAGACAATATATTGTTTGGTAAGGAGATGGACAAGGAAAGGTATGAGATCATTCTTAAAGCATGTTCATTAAAGAATGATATAGAATTATGTGCCTTTGGGGACCAGACTATCATAGGGGAGAGGGGGATCAACCTGAGTGGTGGACAGAAGCAAAGAATCCAGATTGCACGTGCTTTGTACCATGATGCTGATATTTATTTGTTTGATGATCCTTTTAGTGTTGTGGATGCTCATACGGGAACTCATTTATTCAAGGTAAATTGAACTCTACTTCTAAAACTTTTCTTTATAAAACTTTTCTTGAAGCTATTCATCTCATTTCTGCATAACAATTTTTCTCATTGGAAACTTAGTTTGACTTAAAAATTGATCTAAGAAGAATAAATTCATGGTTATCCAAACAAACAAGACATACAAACCTATGATATTAAGTGATTTGTGATTCATGTACTTGCATAAAACCTATATGTTTGATGTTACTTGTCATTATGAAATATAAATAATATTAACAATTTCTCTCTTTTAAGTAACCAGAAATCCTTTTGATTGCTTAAATTTTAACATTTAAAATCTTGTGGCAGGAATGTTTGTTGGAAATTTTAGGTTCGAAAACAGTAATTTATGTTACCCATCAAATGGAGTTTTTACCTTCTGCTGATCTTATCTTGGTAAGGATATGCATCTTCCACAACTTCAAATCCCTCAACCTGATTTGAGAGTAATTATTCAATTTTTCTTGTTTACTAGGTTATGAGAGATGGAAGGATTACTCATGCAGGAAAGTATGAAAAAATTTTTAGTTCAGCAACCGACTTTATAGAGTTAGTGGGAGCACATACAAAAGCTTTGGCGAATCTTAACTATGTCAGACGTGAAACTGCTTTGGATAATTTAAGTAATGGTAATGAAGATAATAATATATTGTGTAGCAAGAAGCCTATTCAAGATGAAGAGGAGAAGGAACCTAGAAACTGCAAAATAGAAAATTTGGTTAGCCCAGAAGAGCAGCTTGTCCAAGAAGAAAAGAGAGAAAAAGGTGCAGTCAGTCTTTTAGTCTATTGGAAGTATTTTACCACTGCATATAAAGGAGCTTTTGTGCCATTGATATTATTGGCTCAAATTCTATTTCAGTTTCTCTCTATTGCAAGCAGTTATTGGATGGTATTGGCTACTCCCACTTCAAAAGATGTGATACCTCATGTTAGAGGTTCCACTGTTATCTATGTTTATGTTGCTATGACAATTGGATGCTCTCTTTGTGTACTTGTAAGGTCTATGCTCAGTGTAACTACGGGATACAAGACAGCCACTCAGCTCTTTAATAAAATGCATTTGTGCATTTTTCAGGCTCCCCTATTCTTGATTCTACACCAAGTGGAAGGATTCTGAATCGGGTTAGTAAACATGCTTATAATCTTATTTAATCATTATTAAATTAATAAAAATTTTATTTTTGCATGCAGGCATCCACAGATCAAAGTGCAGTCGATACCACTATTCCACATCAAATTGAAGAACTTTTTATCTCAATCATAGAAATCATGGGAACTACTGTAGTAATGTCACAGGTTACATGGCAAATTCTAATAGGTTTTATTCCAATGACTGTGGCATGCATCTGGTACCAGGTAAAACTATAGGCACTTCAAATTTTAATAATTAAATTTTCAAATCAATCTCAATCATATTTTTCTTATCATTAATAGGTCATTATATAAGTTCGTTTAAGCTTTGTTTAACATTAAATTCCGATTTTTGCTTTGTTTACACCAAAATGGATTTAGTAGAGGATGCACATATGCTTGAGTGTAAGATTGATGACTTAAACATTAATATTCTTCTTGAGTCTATAAAGAATGTCCATTATCACAAATTTTCATATAAATCACTGTAAGGATTAGTCTTTCAAATACCAAAATTGTTTGATAAAAAAGGACCAACCAAGGCTAATGTTATCAAAATGAAAAGTGCGCCATAAGTGAGATAGCTACCCTTATTATATGCATAACATATTTTATATATTTATCAATAAAAATGTGATATAAGCTACTAGCTCTATTGGTAGCACTATAAGTAGTTGGAGCCCATATCAAAAATCAAATGCTAAATAAAAAAAATTAACAAAGTGGAAATAAATAAAGGATCACTAATTTTTGTACTAGATAAATAATGAATTATTTATGATTATAAAAATAAATTAATATATAATTCTATAATGATAAATTGATAAACAATTTTGAATTAGTAATAGTAAAAAAAACTAAATATTAGGGATTACAAAATATGTCCATTACAAAACCTTGTCTGATTGATCGAATAATATTAGGTCATGTGGAACAATGATTTAATCAAATGGACTATTTGAGAGTTATTCCCTATTTGGATTAGTTGTGTCAAGTTTTGGACCCAATCCCCATTATATGACAAACCATGTTTGAAAATGAAGTAGGCCAAAGTTACGAAAGTTGAAAATCAACTCAACTCACTCTAAGTTGAGTTGTTGGATCCATCAAGTGCTTGGATGGGGTTAAGATGGACGTCTCTGTAGTGTCATGTGGGCATCTGCAAACAGAGGATCTTTGAAGCACTCAAAAAGTTCCATTTTGCCTCGGACCTCTGTGCTATAGTGTGTAGACATTTGTTCTAAAGTGTGGATGCCTACAAATATTTGTGTCCGGACCATAGTTAGCAAATTCGGATTCGGGAATTATTCGGGCGGAGAATTATTCGGAATAATTCGATTGATTAATTTAAGGATTCAGTCAAAAAAGCGGTCAAAAAAGCGGATATGACGTTTTGTTTTTTGTTTTTTTGTTTTTTTGTTTTTTGCTTTTTTGTTTTTTTGTTTTTTTGTTTTTTTGTTTTTTAATACTGTTTAAGTGGACCGAATAATTTGGTTTAATTCGGTTCGGCCCGAATTATTCGCGTTTTAAATTCAAATTAGTAAAAATCGCGTTTTTTACCGAATTTTATTTTTAATTCGGATTCGGTCAGAATTTTTGATTTAATTCGGAAAAATTCGATTCGGCCAAATAATTCGCGAATTATTCGGCAGAATTGCTAACTAAGGTCCGGACTGAGCTAAGTCACAAAGCTGAACCACTTAAACTATAGGGGTTTGTTCGTTTACGTGTGGAATGTCTTAACTAGAACTTTTGAGATATGAGAAATGCACAAACATAGGGATGCATTAAATTTACAAATAAAAGTAAAAACCTTATGACATGGGGGCTTAATTACATCTTGATTGCTTCCAAGTCTTGATTTCTTTGGATCTGATGGAGCTTTTGACTGTAAATCTTCAAGCATTCATGACTTTGCTCAGGAGAGGTACTTATTTAACATTTGATGAATCTTTTTTATTGAACATTTGATGAATTTTTTTTAGGTTTCTTAATTCATAGCATGAAACTGTTAGTCCTTGTAAGGCTAATACACATATTAGAAATTCTATGAAGCATCACTCCAGTATTTTCATCATCAAAACAAGATGCATGAATCCATGATTGAATAATTTGAGATATAGTCAACAAACAAATAATGTACGCAATTTAATCAACAACTAATAAAAATAAAAATTGTAGCCATTCAAAAGAAAACAAAAAATAAATAAATTAAATGAATTAATTTTCTTCAATTTCATTCATGATGATGGTGTCACTGTCAATGATCAAAATGTAAGTAGCTCGCATTAAGTATCCCTTTAAAAAAAAAAAAAAAAAAAAAAAAAAAAAAAAGCCTAAATGGTTTACTCGCAAACTTTTCATTCGTTACTTCTTTTTTTTTTTTTTTTTTTCATTGTACCTTGTTTTATTTTTCATGAACCTTGTCTTGTAGCAATACTACATATCTACAGCACGAGAACTATCACGGCTAGCCGGAGTATGTTATGCTCCAATTATACAACATTTTGCTGAATCTAGTTCAGGTTCAACCATTATCAGGTGCTTCGATCAAGAAGAGAGATTTATAGATAATAACCTTAAACTAGTGGATGACTATTCTCGGATTAGATTTCATTTATCTAGTGCAACGGAGTGGTTATGCTTCTGCATGGATGTGTTGGCATCCATCACATATGCCATCTTTTTGATTTTCTTGATCTCAATGCCGAAGGGAGTACTCCATCCTGGTAAAAAGTTGATTTTAAGATCTCAAAATATCATCCTTTAGTGCATTTATAATTTATTTTTTACATGTATGTATGATTTTAAATTTATTTTGTTTTGTTCTCTCTCTTGAAGGTATCATGGGTTTAGCAGTCACATATGGGCTTGGTTTCAGTATGCACGGGGTCATATGGTGTCTCAGCATTCTTGAGAATAAAATGATATCCGTTGAGAGAATGTTGCAATACACTTGCATCCCTAGTGAACCCCTTATGTTGGTAGAAGAACATTGGTCATGTCATGAATGGCCATCACAAGGGAAAGTTGATATTGTTGATCTACAGGTAAATCTAGATTCTTCATGTCTTTATTTCATAACTAATTTCCGTGTTTATGAAATAGACCAGCTAAAGCATAATCTTACTAACAATTCTTCTTGCTCTTATGAAATTTTGCTAAGCTTCATAATATAATTATTTTAAATTATGTAGGTTCGGTATGCCCCCCATCTTCCTCTTGTCTTGCAAGGTATCACATGCACTTTCGATGGAGGGATGAATATTGGTATTGTTGGGCGAACTGGAAGTGGTAAATCAACTCTCGTACAGACTCTCTTCGGCATGGTTGAACCTACAACTGGTCAGATTTGGATAGATGGTATCAACATCTCCGAGATTGGCCTTCATAAATTGCGGTCAAGATTGAGCATCATTCCACAAGACCCCACAATGTTTGAGGGGACCCTAAGAAGCAATCTTGACCCGTTTGAAGAGTACACTGATGAACAAATTTGGGAGGTGCGCTTTTTTTCTATTTGATGAATAATTTTAACCATTGACAAGTATAGAATGGACATATCATCTGTTTACTAATTATTCACACATAAAACAAGCAGATTGCATTTGGTTGGGATATGTATTCCTATAAACTCCTTTCCCATAGTTTTCTTTCTATATTGCCTTTCAGTTGAGAAATCCTTTCGAGCAAGGCATTGAAATAATTTCATTATATGCGTTGGATCATCTTTGGGTCAAGTTTGACCCTAAGAGATTCTCTCAGTTGGAGTTTAGGAATTGCATTGATTTACTGCTCTTGGGTTTCCCTTTGCACTTAACACCCTTGCGTGTCCATTTCGTATTTTTCTTAGCTCATCTTTAATAATCAGCAAAGAGGTAACTTGACATGTACTTTTGTTATCATAGGCTTTAGATAGATGCCAGCTGGGTGATGACGTCAGAAAGAAGGATGGGAAGCTTGATTCTACAGGTTGTTTTATTTTCATATTCACTCTATATCAAATTTCCTCAGCCTCATTTTTTCCATGCATAAATACACAAACCTTCTAAAATTCTTGTTTAATGATTATATCTATCTTCTACCTCCAAACCCTTTTCTAAGAAAAAGTAGTGGAAGAAAAGTTTACAAAACAATATCTTGAATAGCTAACCTATTTTCATGGAAGTGGATATTAGTGACTGAAAATGGAGAGAATTGGAGCATGGGTCAAAAGCAACTTGTCTGTTTAGGGAGGGTATTACTCAAGAGGAGCAAAGTGTTAGTACTCGATGAAGCTACTGCATCAATGGATACCGCGACCGATTATCTAATTCAACAAACATTGAGGCAACACTTCTCAGGATCTACTGTCATCACCATCGCACATAAGATAACATCAATTCTTGATGTCGATATGGTCCTCTTTCTTGACAATGGTCAGTAGCTAGTAATTAGTACACCACAATTAAATGGGTTTACTGGAGTTTGAAAATACATCATTTCATCTTTTTCTTGTGCTTGTTTAATCAAATTAACATGCTTTCTTGTCTTAAGCAGGCATTATACAAGAATTTGATTCCCCTACCAAATTGTTAGAGATCAAGTCCTCATCATTTTCAAAGCTTGTTAAGAAATATACTCAAAGATATAGTTCTTAGTTTTCCAAATGCTATAAAATGAGCTTTGAATGTATATAGATGTAAGCAGGTTGCAATACACTGAGATGCATTATTGTTTTGAGTATGACAAATTTGTTGGGAGAAATGGTGGAATGGATATTGAGACTACTTGTAATCATTTGAGTTGGCATTCGCATTCAGTTAAAGTATTGGGAGTAGAAAAGAAGATGAGTGAAAAAAAAAAAAAAAAAAAATTCTTCATGCATGCCTATAAATTTTGAGAGAAGTTTTAATAGTTCAATAGTATTTTAACCTACCAAAAATATCTATCATGTGACATATTAGATTAGAGCTGAAAATTTTTGGACAAGTAACGCCCGTGTTCCACTCCTTGCATGAAAAGTTTTAGCCGAAATGAAGTTTGCCAAGAGACAAAAATAAAACTTTGAAAATTCAATGAAAAAAAATACATTTTTTTATAAAATGGAAAATCAATATACAATTGAATATTCCAATAAATAAAAGGTTAACTCGATTTAACCCTGAGAGTATATCGCATGATGCACTCATTTTTTTCCGCTAATAACGGGTATCTAAGCCTTCGGCCTGACTAGTCCCATGGACCCAGACTGACCTCACAATCGCATGATGCACTCTCAACGTCAAACAAGTCTATCAAATGTCGAACCTGACAAGTCCACCTATTAACAAGCATCGAGCTTTAGACATTTAAAGTTAGGACTCAACATTGAAAGCCATGACATCATTGAACTTATTGAGAGGGATGATCATAGGGACACTCACGTTCACATGACAGATTTGGATATCCCTATGAATCATGGTGATTCTAAGAATGGGAAACGGAAGGAGATGGAAATCCAAGACCGGGTTCCTGTATCTTGCTCTTGCTCTTTCAATCCCAATTTTCTTAATGTTTTCTTTATTATCCTTCTTCGCCTCTGTTTATGATCTTGAGCTTCGTTATTTGAATAGACAATTTATTCCTAGGTACTCTCCAATATCCTTTTTCTTGCTTGTTTGGTTTCCTTTGATTCCTCACCCCTTTTCTTCAAGTGTTATGCATTTTATGTGATACGATTACTTTGGTTGTTTCTTTTATTCTGTTTGCTTATCTATCTTTGGCATTCCTGTTAGTTCTCTCGGTTTAATCCTTTTTTTTCTGAAGTGATGATTGTGCTCCTAATTGGTACTGTATCTGTCCTTTGCTTTTTATTGGTTCTGTACTTACGAAGATATTTCTTTACCAAAAAAAAAAAAATACTTACCAAAATATTTCATTGGAATGTGAGGGGCCTTCATAGATCCTACACGAAAAGTTGTCTTTTGCACCATTTCAAAAAATTTCAACCCGAAATCAATTTTTCTTTGTGAAACTAAAATTAATGACCAGTCTTCTTTCAAACTACCCCGACCTCTGAAACATTTCAATACATCCTATTTTATTAGTAGTGAAGGTTCTCGGGGTAGAAAAGGAGGTCTCTGGCTAATCTCTTTTCCCTTGGTGACTCTGTTGAACCCTTTCTTTGGTTCTTTTTTCATGGCTATGGAATGTACTTCTCTGAATTCTACCAATTGGATGTTGATTGGCTTGTATGCTTCCCCTCAACCTGTTGTTAGAAAAGATGGGTTTGTTGTACTTCACTCTCTCCTCTCTTCTTTTTCCATCCATGTCCTTATTTCAGGAGATGTCAATGAAGTCCTCTCCGAGTCTAACAAGGTCAGAGGTTCCCCCTTTAAAATTCCCCTTCTTCCACAGCCTTGGATACCCTTCTATCCTCTTTCAACCTTGATGAAATTAAGCCACATGGAATCCCATTTACTTGGACCAATAAACAAAAGCCATGCAAGCTTATTAAGAAATCCATCGATAAAGCTTTCGCTTCTTTAACATGGTTCTCTTTGTTCCCATCCTCAAGCCATTTCAAAACTTTCTTATGCTGGTTCTGACCACAACGATATTCTTCTCAATACTAACTCTCTTCCCCAGTTTAAATTCTGAAAGCTATTTCATTTTCAGGAAGCTTGGCTTTCTCACCCTGAATTCATTCCTTTCTGCCAATCTTCTTAGAAGAATCTAGGATGGGATAATTTGATTCAAAATTTTGCTTCTACAGGCAGAATCCTCAACCGATGGAATCATGAGGTTATTGCCAATATTGAGACATTTAAATGCCATTTTTATTCTTCACATCTCTCGTTGGAAAATTCCCTTCCTCCTGATCGCCCTGACTTGATTTCTAGTGAGTCCAATCTGCAGTGGAATCTTGAGGTTGAGGAGAAACCATTTTTATCATACTATCTCTCTGGTTAATCTGAGGAAAAGACAGTTTGATTATTATCTCATTCGATTCTAATGAGAAAATATATGATCCCAGAGAAATGGCCAACCTGTTTACCTCGTACCTTTCTTCTCTGTTTACCACCTCTGACCCCCTGGGCCTATATTTTCTTGAATGCCTTCCCCCACCCCCGTTAATCACGAAGAAGCTTTAAATGTACCTCATGTCCTCATGTCCCTTCTATTGATGAAATCCGCAAGATTGTTTTCTCTTTTAGGGGCTTACAAAGTTCCAGGGCTTCAGCCTTGTTTTTCCAAAAATATTGGGATCTCATCCATCCTGATGTCTGTAATTGTAACCAAGTTTTTTCATAACCTAGCTATCTTTTCTCCAAGGAGTTAACCACACTCTCATCTGCTTGATTCCCAAAAAGGATAATGCTTGCTTGGTGGAAGATCTTAGACCCATCAGTTTCTACAATGTGGCCTGTAAGATGCTTGCAAAAATTCTGGCTGTTAGATCCTTCCCAGGATTATATCACCTTTTCAATCTGCTTTTGTTCTTAAAATTCAGATTTCGGATGACATTATCATTGCCTAGGAAAATTTTCATTATTTGAAACACACCAAAGGTAAGACTGAGTATTTGGCTATCAAGTTAGACATGGACCCGAATTGGGCTTGATTAGTGGCCTTTTTGAATTCTTGGGGTTTGATAATACATGAGGAGATATGGTTTGCTCCCTAATGACTTCATCTTCCTTCTCTATTAAACTGAAGGGATTTGCTTTCAATTTTTTTGAGTCATCTAAGGGTATTCAACAAGGTTGTCCCTTAAGCCCATTCTTGTTTATCTTAGTCATGAAAGTTGTCTAGACTTTTGTTGACTTACCATGACCTAAATCTTTTTAAAGGAATAAAAGTTGTCAGGTAGGCTCTAGAAATCTCTCATTTTTTATTTATTTTTTTTCAGATGATATGTTCCTTTTTTGTCAGGTCTCGGCCTCTCGGGTGAGGATGTATCAACCATTAAATACATCCTTGACCTTTTCTCTGACCTGTCAGGCGACTCAGGCCTCACCATAAACTTGGAGAACAGTGGTGTTGCTTTTAGTTCCAATGTTGACCACAAAACTAGAAGTTTCCTCTCTCACACTCTTGGTATAAAAGAGAAGAAATTGAACTTGGTTTATTTGGGAACTAACTTGTTTTACCATCAAACCAGAACAAATAATTTTCTTCCCATCGACAAAAGAGTTCAAAACAAACTTGGTCTTTGCAAAAAATCTCGCTTTTGTTGGTCGTTCAGTCCTAATCCAATCTGCACTTTCCTTCATTGCTTCATAATTGATGTCTTGTTTTGCTTTCCAAAAGCAATTGGTAGGAAACCGAATTCGATCTATTTACATTTCTGGAATGGTGACATTAATTCTTCAAAAAAAATCCTGCCTCATTGGATGGCACAAAATTTGTAAACCTAAATCTCAAGGTGGTTTGGGTATCAGAAATTCTAAAACCCAAACCATGCTTTCCTCCTTAAGTTGGGTTGGGTTTACTTAATGAAAAGGATGCCTTATGGATGCCTTATGGGTCAAGGTCCTCACTTCCAAATAATCCCCAAGCAATCCATTTTCCACGAGGACACGTTAAAAAGAACAGGGTCCATTTTTTGGCGGGGCATTGTAAGTATTCTCCCCTCTTCAAAAGCTAGTTTTTATAAAATTTGAAAATGGTAGAAATACTCTCTTCTGGGTTGATTCTTGGATACCTACCATAGCTAATTTTTCCTTTACTGTGTTTTCTTATTCAAAGATCAGCTCCTCCTTCATTAACCCGGATGAGTGATTTTATCTTTAATAATTCCTGGATATTAGTTTTATTATCCCCAAAACTCCCTCCTTATGTTGTCACCCACATTCAGAAAATTCCTATTTCCTTTCCTCAAGATGCTTGGTATTGTAAGCTCTCTAAAACCTGGATCTTCACAACCAAATTGGCTGTTAAATTCTTATTTACTAATTTAGCTACTAATAGTTCTAGACTATCAAACAGGTGTTTATGCTTATCTCTTTGCTCTCACTGGTGGCGGTTTCTATGAAAACTCAAACTTTACTCAAAATTTAAGATTTTTTTCTGGGGAGTGGCACATGGAAGGATTCCTACAAAGGACATCCTTGAGAAATGGAAGAACATTGATCCAACCTGTGAATTATGTCATGACAAGCAAGAATCTATCACTCATATCTTTCTTCATTGTGAGTTTACTCAATGGATTTAGGCAGCTTGCCCATTGGGTCTGAGACCTAAAGGTTTTGATGAAGCTTCCTTTTCAGCGGTTCTCTTGTACTTCCTTCAATCTGTTCCCCATGATATTTTATCAGATTTTTTTTTCCTTACTTCTTATTATATATGTAACCATAGGAATGCTATTCTTTTTAAACAGGATAGACCTAATCCACGTGATTTTTCATTCAGTTAATCAATGGACTGCTCAGGCAAGAAATTTCTATGAACCCACCCAAGTGATCTCAATCCATGAGAACCCCTCCCCCTCACCCTGTTACCCCCACTTAGACCCCATCGACCATTATTTGTGTGGGTGCCATTGAACAACTTAATACAACCTCTGTTTGGACTTATTACATAATCAATGAAAATTATAGTTGTTTATCTAAAGTTTATGACAGAAAGCACCGATGAAGCATACCTTTGAAGACTGTTCATGAGAGAAAAACATGCGGAGAAAGAATGACAATACGAAAACATTTGGACCGATTCTCAGGCTCTACAATTTTTTTGAATGACCACAAGACATACACTTGGGCTACACATTAAATCCCCCTTTTTTTGGATATTCAGAATTTTTTTATTAAACTTTTATCTCAAACCCCCTAATGAAGAATTTATTAACTTCTTAAAATGCTAGCTTTTACGAGAACCTCGATTGCCTACCCTATATCATATAATGATGTACAGTACCTGTTATGTTTTTAATGAATATTTTTCTTCACATTAAAAAATAATAATAATAATAATAAATTAAATAAATTAAAAAAGCCATTTCTTCGATATGACAGAGGTTCAACAAATGAGTACATAGGCAAAGCAAGAACCACATCCACATGTAAAAGAAATAAAATAGAATTCTACCATCAACAAAAATATCTAAATACTGTCCAAGTACAAAAACATAGAAGGTCACAATGGATGCAGATTGTGATACTAAATGAGAAAGTACAGGCATTCACCCCCGCCCCCCAGTCTTCTAATGGTTTTGTGTGCAATCTAAGCTCAAGGGTTGTGGGTAGAAAGGAACCTGCAATCACAGTTTAAAGATATGAAATTATCAGAAATACGTCAAGATACCCAAAAAATTAAGGAAAATAACTCAGACTAGGAGCATAGCGTACGCAAGCACTTCCTTTCTCTCTCCTCCCAGCATTAAAATTTACATGTGCAACCCCCCCCCCAACCTTCTTTTCCCAGTTTCAGCCTGAAGATCTCCATAGCAACCATCAGGTGAGACACACTAACCTCAATAGATACTGGATGCTTATCATCCTGCAGATAGATCTCCAAAATGCATATTCCAGAGCCCTTGTTGGACTGTTGTCCCATAAATGCATTGCCTTGAGGAGTTCATGCATCGCCTCAAGGACATTATGATTTGAATAGTATATGAAAATACCTAAACTGCAATTCAGAAAACCTGAGTCTCATACCCATGGAAAGTGGAGAGACCCTTCTGGGGAACCTTGTAAGACAAAATTTGACCTGGTATAAGCAAAGATAATGGGGGAGGGAAGACCAGAGCTACTTACTTTTCCCTATATACCCTACTTACTTTTCCCGATATACCAGACCACGAATGTTTTACCCATGGAACGCTGCATATTACCAGTCTAGTCTCCTTGTATAAAAGCCAATTGACAGTAACGTCGATTCACAGAATCACATTCCAGTAGAGAATAGCATGCTTCATTGGCTCATACTTGTGGACTAACTAACCATAGCAGCTTACTCAGAGAATTCCAATGGAATGATTTACTCTACCACAACAGCTATAACATCTGCTATATCTCATTGCCTTGCATAGATATGAGATATAAATAAACAAAGATACCATTCTCTAGAACAGATTGCTACAATCATCCAATCATATAGAATCTTGCTACAACCATCCAATCATGTAGGAGTCAACTTCAGTGAATTCTCAGAAGTCCAAACCTGCAGAAGCAGGGAGACCACCTTCTTTAGGTCATTCCAAAAACCTTATTTGGTGGATGACCATAACCATGAGATCTACCTCAAATTTTGGGACAGATCAGGAAGGATAAGTGCCAAAAATGTCAGAATGTCAATGGATTTACCAAATTAGTAGTCATTTATCTATTCCAATTGGAAAACCTCACAGGTGGAATAAATAAATGAATACCTATATATTTCCAGAACCCACTTTCTTTCTGGTGGTACTAATAGAAGACATTTAAAGATAAGCAACTGTAACCTACCTGGAAACATGCATGCCTGAGTTCCTCGTAAGTTTCTGCATAAACCATTGCAGGATTTGTTGGCCACTGCATATAGACAGCATCTCTAGGAGTCTGATTCAATCCCATGGCACAAAAAGGGCTCATAACTGGACCTGAAGACGTGTAGCTAGGGGATGTTTGAGTCCGTGGCAACTGAGGAAAACCTGATTCACATTCCATGAACGAAGGCTGAAAGCCCTGAATGTTGTTGAAATGTCCCAAGCTAAAGCCCTGATTATGTGTGAGGCCCCTAACATACCTGAAACAACTGAAGCAATGAATTGGTCTGGTCTATGTACAAAACCTTCATTTATTACAAAAAGGCAGTGAGGCATACCTCTCATAGCTTCGGTCATAATCAGGATCAGAACGATCCTTCTCCCTGTCTCTGAAGATGGCAACTCTAGAACCACCATCTCGAGCACTAGAGGCCTTTTCCGTTTCATCCATAAAACTCCTGTAACCTTCACCCTCATCCTTGGTTGAACACAAACTTCTTCCCTCACTTGTCGCAGAAGATGCACCTTCTGAGTCAGAACTGCTAGGGCTACTGAAAATACGGGCCCGTGCTCTGTCATATTCCTCTTTTCTCTCTTCCACAGTTCTCAAAGCACTGCGTTCAACTCCCAGTTCACTCCCATCATTTTGGGATGCTTTATTAGGCCTTGGCCTGAGAGCAATCTTAACCTTCTCAGGTTTATCATTTTCTGACTGTTTCAGAGGAACTCCAGATAGACAGACCGTAGGATATCTGCTTTCAGATGTTTTTCTGACCACTATTCTTGTTCCTAACCCATCCAAAACATTGTCCAACACCATTGACTGCAAACCATAGTGTTGAGCAATACGATGTGCTGCAAGCCTCAGGTAGGAAGTTGGGAAATGTTGGAACTCAAACTGTTGTTGATCAGGATTTTGCATAAACCTCTGGATGTCCAACTCCATTCGCAGAACTAACATTTAGAATCATAAGAGAAAGATTAAAGAGGAAAGATAAAGAGCACTTGTATTACACATTCACAATACCAATTTAATCTTTGTCACAATCTACTTAATATATCCAAAGCCTTGTTTTATCGATGGGTCAAAAAGCAAGATAAATGGAATTTACAATGTTGCTAAGCATTAATAACTAGTAGGCAAATCCAATATTTCTACAAGCATTCTTTCTGAGATTAGTTTTCAGCCAGAAATCTTCTTTGCAGGTTCACAGAATTGGAGAACATTGTGAAAATAAAAAGCAATCATTAGAATCTAAATTTGTTGAATACCAGCAACTTGAAAAAATCAGAAGAGTCAATCTGATCATGCATCACTAACTAGGCAACTACAAAATCAAATTTCAAAAAGTTGTCAGAATCAGCTCAGGTCTGAAGGATTTTTCAAAGAAAAAAACAACCAAGAGTGTACCATATCTTTTTATTGGCTGACTTATTCAATTGCAACTTCCAGGTGTGCCATGGGTCTGATGGCAAACACAGGTGTGGAAGCATCTAGTGGACCTTTTTTCTAACCTCAAAAACTATGTATAAAGGGTGACTGGAAAATGATGCCATTGGGTTACGAGGGGAAAACTCTGATGTAGTTATGCCTTTGTAGACAGGATTTGGAGCACTTGGTAGGAGCATGAATACCAGGAACATTATTAGCTCCTCCCTATGACTTCCCTCTGACTATGCACCTAGATAGATTTAATTCTTTCAAACCGCACCCTTCCCACTCCCACCCACCCCCCCCCCCCACCCAACCTCAACGCAAAGGCTGGTGGAAGACATCAAGCTGAACTTTGATGATTGTTCAAACTGAGCAACCTGAGCCCATTAGGTGCCAGAGGCTCTTATAAACAAATTTTGGAAACTGCAAATTTTCAGGATCAGTTGAGAAGGATTATCAACAACAATAACTAGAGCCCCAATCTGAAATACTCATTTTTGGTAGACTTTCAGTGGCAGTCTATACTTTTTTTTTTTTTTGGGGGGGGGGGGGGGGGGGGGGTGCTCTGGCCGTTGGCACGGTAAAGACCATGATCAGTACTTTATTTACTTTTTCTCATGCATTTTTTTTTCCAATTCAAACCACGTACAGTCGAAAACAACTTGCAGTGCAAACAAATCAATACCATGAAGAGCAGGTTACATTCTCTCCTAAATTATTCCTAGTATTACAATTTCTCCAATCCATTACACGTATTCATGCACATATTTAGGGATATAACTCAAAAAATATTTTTCCACATATCTTTTCAAATATTCCGTAAGAGTTTCCATAAACAGAACTCCAATGCATCACACACACACACACACACACACAGAATTTTCATAGGGATACTACTCAATGATAACATGTAGGTTAACAAACTGCATAAATTTATCTAGATACTGGTTAAGTAGAATTCAAATAATCTTTGAACTACTGTTTTGAAACGAAACTAAGAAAAATTTAAAGACATGATATGGTACATAATTTTTTTGCTTTTCTTTCTTGTCTATCAGTCATAAGTAGGAAAATACACTTTAATAATTAGATAATCACAAGAATTTCTTAGTCATATATCCTTGGCATGTTAAGATAATCTGTTATTCTACGTGCTTCAATCCAAATATTACCCTTTATCAATTCATACTGCTTCTCTGGGCACACAACCAGTGCATTATATTCTGGGCCTCTGGCTCACTTACACAAACCATTAATTGTGGCTTATCTCATCTAACAGTTAATTCAACTAAGATGTCAAAGTATCACATTTCATTGATTCATCCCACATCTGTCAGTGTTTATCATCCATTGACCTTCTCCTTCCACTCATAGTGATTGAAGGAAAACAACTGATCCCAATTCTATAAACTACTCAAAATGACACCATCTTTTGCACGTATATTGATAAAGCGTGCTTTTCAGCATCCCATGCTTACTGAATGCCATGCCCTCTGGATCAAACAACAGTGGCACCTCAACTCCCACAGACTAGGATCTGAAACTGAAAAATCTCCCTTCCCCCCAAGGAAGGGATTTTTTTTTTTTTTTATTTTTATTTTTATTTTTATTTTTATTTTTTTTTTTAATGGCTTGCATTCAAGAAACACACTTGATTCAAGCTGACCTCGATATGTCCAGCCCTTTCCGTCAAGTGCTCCAACTCATTTCCTCCAACTAGATGGCTCATCCAGGTGAATTATAATCTCAACTGCAGCCCCTAAATGATCTCCCACCAGCATGCTTCCTACAGGATGTTAGGAATGGAATGGTTTTCAACAGTGTCAAAAATAGCCCTACTCATGTTAACTGTGAAGCAATGGCCTCTGCTTTGAGCTGCTACTCCACTAAGTTCATTTGGTTAACCATGAAAACCATGAGAAAAATGCAGTGGGCAGCTGGTAATAAAGTACAAAATTGCAACAATTTCATCCTGGAGCCACCCTCAGATTACAAACATGATTTAATAAAACAATGAAGACTTTGAGCCAAAAAGTTCCACGAAAGAGTTGAAATACTCTCAATCAAAATTCTTCACCTAATTTAAGTTGTAACCAAACTCCCAAAAAATTCGATGTTATAAGTTTTATCCTCAATAATAAAATATGAAGGCAATCGTAAGCACATTTCCTTTCTTTCGTATAAAGATACAAGAAATATGCAGTGGGCAGAAACTGATATTTTCTTTCGATTTCCGCATAGAGGAAGCTCATAAGGTTGAAATTAGGCCATGGATAGTCCAAAATTATGCATTTCAGGTATGTATAAACAATTGACTTGATGTTGACAATTCTCACTCCGTTTTGGACCCTTCGGATTTACAGTATATTGAGTGACCAAAAGAACAAAAATACCAGACCAAAGCAAGACAATGGAAAGCCAACTAAAAGAAAGAAAGAGAACCAGAATTATCAAACGAATCAAATTAAACCCTACAAATAAAAAAATAAATAAATAAATAAAAAATAAAAAAAGGGATCACAAAACCACTGGCACTATCTGAATTAAGCCATAGTTTGGAAATTATAAACAAATCCAAGCTAAAAAAATATTTTCCCAGGAAACACAATCACGCCAAAATATAGAATCAAAGAGAAGTATATAACCCATCGCGCACAAACCAAAACCCGTCAACAGAAACGCCCAACATTATGCAAGAAATGGAAATAACTTGTAAGGGAAAAAAACCCAAAAAAACAATCGACGAAATTCAACAGATACACCAAGAAACTCACCCGCAAGTCGATGACGAGGATTCTGAAGAGCTTCCATCAAGAAGGGATCCACCTGAGGAGCCCCGGCGACATCATTCGCCTTCTGGTTGTTGGAATTATCGTCCGTTAGGGGAGGAGATTCCATATTGGGAGAGAAAGAGAAGAAGTAGATTTTAGCTTTCTGTTCTGCCCCTTCCAACAAGAGCTTTTTCGGGTCTACTTCTTCTTCTTTCTGAGCTTCTTCTTCTTCTTCTTCTCTTCTCCTCCCCTGTCACAGAAGGATTAGGAAGAAGACTTTCCTTCTCTCCATCGAAGACTCCCTCTCTCGCACGGAAGAAGTAGTTGAGAGATATTTATATGCAGATATAACGAAAAGGGCAGCCAAAAGAACACGAATTTCTCTAGTGCTCCCTAAAAAGAAATCGTAGAATAACACCGTATCCCCCAATTGTCGCCACTATTGTTCAATCACATCCGTACACGTATTTCCATCTTTTGTTCGCTCAATCGGATATTCGGATCCGATCTTCCATTATTTTTTCCCCGCCCACCAGGCACCAGGTTCTTCTCTCTCTCTCTCTATGTCAACAAATTTGCCGCCGGCAGGAAAACCAAATCTCAGGTGATCCATTCGTGAAATTTTTAATGGAAACCTCAGGCGATCTTTTTTATTTTTCAGTAACTCCTAAGACGTAAGCTATGTTATTAATTATTAAATGAAAAATTGAATCCTAAGCTATGCATCACAGGTTTATTTTATGTCTGTCCCTTTCGGATTAAATCACTCCTATGTAATGGAACTTCTTGAGTTCCCCATTGAATATGGTTATACTGCTTCAATAAAGATCATATGTAGATTATTTCTACCCTCTTTATAGATTCTTATGAATCTCTTAAGATCATGGATCTTCTTGACATAATATCAAGTCGATATTCTTAAATATAGGTGTATGTAATATTTATAATATTCTGGATCGTATGTAGCATAGGGGTGCGCTATATGATATATCGCGTGGCACTAAAATTTGACACGTGGAGATATCTAATCGAGTGGGTTAGATTGCTGAGAGCACAAAGAGGTCGACGGACATGTGAAACATCTGGTACCAAACCCAAAAGGAAAATAGGAAAATAGATCCCACAATACTTTCTGGGTTCATGCTTCGGACTCGAAAATTGCCAATCTGAATGTCATCGTTTACGCTGCAGTTTAGGTGGATTCCACAACCGTCGGAGAATCCAAATGCGAAGGGGAGCTGAGGATTCGGGAGTTGATCCTTACGGCCATGGTTGCAGGATCGGTTGCAATAAGGGGTGGCGTGAATGAAAATCGTTTATTTCTTTCTTCTTCTTCAATACAAAGATGAAGCTATAGCATTAAGATCAAACTGGGTAGGAAAAAAAAAACATCTGAACTGTTATGTCTCTCTAGAACATTCAGGACAGGGAAAATTTGATTTTTCACCCACCTTCTTTTCTCCTGAACAGCCGAGATACTTGAATCCCAAGCTGAAACTTGAATTCTTCTACTAATCGGTAGAAAAAGGGACTCTTGCAGGTCTTTAATGAACTCGAAAATTTCTCTGTGATTATGAGCAGAAGACTGAAAATTTTCAAATGAATAGTGAAAATCAAGTGAAGCATTATCGTTTCTTCTCGGATCATGAAAATAACATTTCTGCCCCCCCCCCCACTTTTTTTAGGTGTTGATGGTGGAAACGATCCGAGATGGAAGGCTGATGTTAGTGAGGGAAAGGTTGCCGGCGGCGATGGAAGGTGAAACTATCCGAGAATGCTGTTGTGAGGGATCTTGCGCAGAGTTCGTCGTTGCCGTGAAAATCAGAGTGAACGAACTTATGCGTATGAAAACCAGATGTTTCGCATGTCCGTCGCACTCTATGCACTCTTAGCGATCTATGCTATTCGATTAGAAATATCCCACGTGTCGACTTGTGGTGCTGCATCATACGGTGTATAACGCACCCCCACGCTACAGAGGATTCGGATCTTTCATAATCGCAATGTGACAAATAAACTTAGCTAGTTAGATAAAATGGATTTTTTTATTGACACTCCTAAAGGTGTTAAATAATTTATAGTCCTCCATTTTTGTGTTTTTTTTTTTTTTCCTTTCTTTTGTGATAGGATTTTTTTTTTTTTTTTGAGAAGACTGATACTATCAATTCACATGTGTACTTAAAAAAGAACTTTTTGAAAATCTTTTCATATTTTCTCATAAAAAATTATGTATAATTTTCAATGGACAAAAAAAAAATAAGATTATAAATTATTCAACACTTTGAGGGTTGACAATAAGAAATTCCATACTAATTTTTTTTTTTTTTTTGGTATAAATGCTTAAATATACCATTGATGGTAAAGATATAAGAGACCGAACCAATAGTGGTAATAATTTCTTATCAAACAAAATAATAATAATAAAAAATAATGGTAATATCACCCGCCCATTTATTACCTCTGGACATGCTCATTTAGAAAAACCTAACCCAAAATGTTTGAACCTTAAGGTATCTCAACGTTGGAAGGTCATTGGTTTTAGAGAGGATATTTTTCCGGTTTGAGGGGAAAAGCATTATTCAATGTTGTATAAATTGTGGAAGATAATAACCGAGATTAGTGTATTTCTCCTCCCTAAAGACAAGCAGTTCATTTTTCAATGGACAAAATTTTGCTTCACAAGGTAATGAGGTTCACCATCCCATTCCACTTTATCCTATTGTTCACAAACCCCTATTGGGTTTTAATACCTTTCCAAAAAACCCTCATTATTTTTTTGTGAAGATCAAAAAACCATCATAACACCAGTAGATTCATTTTAAAACACCCATGGAGAGTAGATTCCCATTCACAGGTGTTGGAAAACTCTGTCCTCCAATTATCAAAGATTTTGGGCTAATGTTTTAATGGTATCCGTTTGCCTATTCATACTTGGTTACCCAAGTAGGTATTCCTTAATTGAGGACTTGTCTAGGCAAAGAAACTTAGAAACCCATAAATCCAATTGTTCACCCGTTCTCCACATTTGTTGCTAAATAAGGAAAAATTATGGGAATGATTGTTCAAAGTCATTAGCTTTCAGCTTCTACCAAAAGAGAGGCAACCATCAGCAACGTGAGAAATGGCTTGTTCCTTTCAGGCTTCTTATTGCATTGATTACCTAAAATTGAACCATTTATGTTCAATGAAAATAACAAAGAGCCAAAATAGGAATAAGTCTCGTCACACCATTCAGAGTACAAAAAATCCTGTCGCATTCATGAAAGAAATGACAAGGACCATTCAAGACAGCCATATGCCTTGGATATATCTAATCTTAGCAAAAGCCAACCATTCAATATAGTCATATACCTTAGCCATTAAAATCAACCGTTTATTATCAAGGAAAGGAGGCCTGCATGATGAAAGCACCCAAGATCCCTAAAAGATAACAAATTGACAAACCAATAGAGCATCAAGAAAATCCAGTAAGAGCTGCAACAGCTGAACAGGGGTTCCAAATATACAGAAGACCCACTATATATACATTCCTCAGCACCAATATATATTTATTATGACCGAGATATTTCTCCAAGTAGCACCTATTCTAAGATGAGAGTTTTGCAATGAAGGAATTCATCATTGCTTGACTATGAAGAGACTAATCAAATGATAGGGATATGGAAAATCGTCAAACACTCAAACAGCTGGTTACTAAGAATTTCACACCGAAGTCCTGAACTCCAGCACAATCTTGTGCAAAGGAATCTGGGAGTACTCGTCGCAAGTCAAATTGGTGCAGTGAATGATCTTGCAACGCTTTCCTGCTCATGTTGATTGGAAGCAAATCAGTCATGGTGGAAGTGTCAAACAAATTAAGAGGAACATTAACAGCAATATAAATGGAAAATTTCCATATCCACTTTTTAATTGGACTAGCAACAAATTGGGTTGTGGCCAACTTTTTGGAGCTTAACGTTGACTATCACCTGTTCTACCTCAACAGATGGGGAGAGAGAGAGAGAGCACACCTATACATCTGGGTTTTCAAAATACAAACTAGGTGCGCACCAGTGTCAGTCTCACTCTCTCTTCCACACCCCACCCCAACAGAAAAAAAAAAGGAGGAACTAAAGCAACAGAGGTACTAAGTGCCGCTAAACATCTGATTGGCACCTTCATGGGGGCTGCACAGTGGATGAACCCAAAAGTGATGGCTTTGTTAACCAGTACTGTTGAAACCTCTGCCTTGCATATTCCATGTAATCAAAGTCAATTTTGTTAACATGTCCCTGCAAACATGCAAAACAGGGGGTCAAGACAAAACTGCAAATAATCAAATGACGATTTAGTTTCTTCTTCCTAGCCTTTGCGCATGCCAATCAATATATGTGCTCCATCTCTTTAATCAAATACGCAAGTAAAAATGATAAGCATGGCAAAAGTTAAAAATCAAACAAGCTCCAAGAATGATGCATAGAAGTTAAAAGAAATGAGATTTTTTGTGCCTCTCCCACAACTGGGATGCAACACTTTTGAATCAAAACAGCTGTCTTCCACCTTCACGGAGCAGCATGTATACCCACTCAGCTACTCAGTGATCGCTTATGTGAAAGAAACAGAAGTAATTTTCTTTTGGAATTTCAAGTGTAATAACATTGGAATATAATTCGTAAATTCTAGTTATACCCACCGATTTTCTTTCCTTTTTTGTTTTTGTTTTTGGTAACAATCATCTAGAGTGATGAAAATAGAATAAGCTAAGCCATGCAGATCGTAGTTTCCATTTACATAATAAAAAAGGTAATTTAATCAAAAAGTCATCGTGCAACATGCTGTGGATTTGCAGAATTCAAATAATAATATATCCAGTTTAATGGGGAGAAGCAAGTGGATTTTCATTAGTTCCTCTTTACTTTTTACTGTGATTGTAGATGTTTGAGGTAGTAGTAGTAGTAGTAGTAGTAGTAGTAGTAGTAGTAGTATATATATATATATATATATAAGAGAGAAATTTTTGCAAAAAAGATGTCCCTTTTTCCCTTCTTTGTTTTCTGGGGAGGAGAGAGTGGATCTATTGACAACTCTTTCTAGTCTATTATGAGAAAGCCACAAAATTTGAGAAAGAAACAAATTATTGCAAAAAAGATGTCACTTCTTCCCTTCTTTGTTTTTTGGAGAGGGGAGAGTGGATATCTATTGACAACTCTTGCTTCATGACAACAGTGATGTCACAAAAAAGTGGAGTTCTTTTCCCTATGTTAGTACATCTATTATCAAGAAGACTACAACCATCCAAATGCAGTTGCTACATTACTATTCTCTACCATGAGGAATAACATGGCAAATGCAGAACATTAACCTGATATAGGACCCAACGGTATTCCCCTAAATGTTTTGGAAGGGACTAACAGTTGGTTAATTAACTTGGTTAACAAAGTTAATTAATAAAATTATGAAAAAAAAAAAAATGCTAGATGAACCGAGAAGAAGCATCGTGGTACCTATTTACAAATATATGGGCAAGGTAACCTAAATTTGGCACTTTGGCATCCGAAGTACTTTGTTTCTCAATTGTGCACCACCCACATACCCAAAACCATTCACCTTAACCAAAATAGATTAACCTGAGGGTAAGTCTACAAAAATGCCCATCAATTACATCAGTTAAGCTGAGGTCTTCAGCCATCGTCACATGAAGTTCGAGAACTTGCCAAGAAGCTCAGAGCTCCACCTGATTCCTGCAGGAATTGGGACTCTAATATCTAGTACCCTTCTTCATCATTGGAAGACGAGAACAGATGAGACTCTATAACTCTATACCTTAAGGGACAATTAAGCAAGGGAAATTTACTATCACTCTCCTATACTTATATTATTCCCCTACCCAAAACTTATTTCTGAATCCCCTAGAAAAACAAACTTTCACCTTTCTTTCTCCTTTGATAATTCAAAATCTCCAAAAAACCATTGGCCCCCTCCCGTAGCACCCTCCAGCATCCCACCTTCAACCCGCCACAACCCCCACGACCCACCTCAAAGCCCCCTCCCTCCGCCCTTTGCATCTCCCCCACCCCAGTCTTAACTCAACTGCCATAATACCCCTAAAACTGAAAGTAAAGAGATGTTTAGCTAAACAAATATAAAGCTATCTAACCTCAATTGCTCCTTAGTTGAACCACCTTAGTTGGACCACTTTGTGTCCTAGTTTTCATCCCATGACTTACCAAGAAGCGATCACTCCAAAAATTCATGTTTGACTTCATAGTTGCTTTCCAAGCAATAAAATAATGTACAGTAGTGACTCTTGAAGGATGCAATTACCTATAAAAGGATTGAATAAAGATAAATACTAGTGCTATGAAATTGAGGATTTATGAGGACTAAGACTCCTGCTTTCCTCTCACATGTTGGCCATTAAAGTTGATTTTATTTTTATTTTTTTATATCTTTTTCACCTTGGAAGCCTAATGCTATAAGAATGGACAGTTCATTAAAAATTTCACAGCCCAACTAATTCGTAGCCCTAACATTTATCTTGAACAAATGTACAAAGCGTACAAATCCTAAAATCCTGCCCAATCTGATGAATCACACATGTCGTACTTAAAGATCAATAGAAGCAGTCAGCTGATTTTAACAGAAAATATAAGAAGCTTTAAGAAGCTCATCAGAACCGTAGCATACAAGGTAGGAGAAAGGACAGATAATGTAGTTATGGAACCAACTAATAAAATGCAGTAAAATAATGAAAGCACGTACCGAAATTATTCCCCATAAGCCCCAGCATAGATGGCTTGCAAGAGTATACTTTTCGATATCTTGGACTAGCCGTTCCACCTCAAGCTCATTGGGGTGACCCCCTACATACATCACCATAACAAGGCTATAAGACCATGGTAGTAGATTTTTGAAATAAAGACAATTGCATTCATCACTCCGTTCTAAGGATTTTTTTCCATTTAACAAAAGAAAGGGGATACAACTTCTTTGTCATGACAAGAACAAATACCATGACAAATAGACCTTACCAACTAGATACTTCCTAAAAAAGAAGTAAAACACTGCAAGCCATTTATAGTCAAGAATCGATGGTCATTCTCCACTCCAGTTTACAAAATCCAAAAAAGCATCCAGAGGCCGTAGACTGGAGAGTTCAAATGATTAACACATAAAGGGGAAAGACCCACTTGCTCATAACTTGGCTAGTTTCAGAATCAAATGTGCAAAATTGACTTACTGGTTGTCAATCAACATAAAGAAAAAAGAAATCCATTAATTATGAATCAACCAACACCTAAATTTTTACTGAACTTTAGAGTTTAGACACCTAAACATAACATAGTCTAATGTGTTAGTCATCTCATACAACTCGATGCAACATTGAATACAAGTGACTCACCAGAAGAACTCAGGTATATATGCACAAATCTTTTGCGTTCCTCCAACCCTGTTTCCATGAAGGCCAAACAAAAATTTTAATTCATTTAGATCTGGCATGGAATCGAAGCTCAATTAGTGTAGCATTTCCTTGAGCAAAATAGAAGCACTGGACCACATAAAGAATTGAATCTGGAAAGATGCCCACCTGGGTATTTACCGAAGTCCAAAACTTGAGGTGTTTCTGTATGGTAGTCTGCAGCCATCTCACAAAAGTGATTTGCTATATCAAAGGCCACAGGGTTGTAACTTGCATACTCATAGTCCTACAAAACAAGGGAGAATTTATATCAGTACTATACTTTCAGTACCATAAAGTCTCACATATATTTCTTCAGAATCACAAATTCCATATACGTTTATTCCTGGGCATTCAGGAGTAGATAACAGAAAGCAAAAAGGAAGTGATTAATTCCTGGGCATTCAGAGTGATTCAGTTGATCAAGGGTTCACATTTCAGTGATTTTTGACCAGTGTCCCTAGAGAAGATGACCAGATATTACTATAATGGTCGATTTGCTTGCTTAAAGGAGGCCCAACCCATATTTGGCCATGTATGGATTGTTTGTACACCTCTAAACTTTGACCTTTGAATCAGCCTAGATGAGGTATTGATAAACACCCTTGGTTGAACCTCTTTCAGCCTCAAAGTCTTGATGTATATATCAACACGGCCCTTCCCTAACAGTTTGAGCTTTTAGGATCCCATCAAGAGGCCTGGATTGGGTATTGATAAACACTTTTGGTTGGACCTCTTTCAGACTCAAAAGTGTTGATGTATATATTGACGCTGACCTTTCCTAACAGTACTAGCTTTTAGGTGAAATCGTAACAAACATGGTATCAGAACATGGAGGTCGAATGTTCGACTCCTGGGAATTGCATTGGAAGAGTTTTCCTGATATTTCTTATCTGTCGGACATAGTTGTCAAGGCGTTGCCTAACCTAGGCGTCCTATGACCGGGCAATAAATAAGTCATTCATAATGTTTTATGCTTCAAAACTGCATTTTACATATATACTAAGCATTTCCATGCATATCTTAGCATATCTTGCATCTCTCCAATACAATGCAATACATCTCTTACAACAGCCCCTCCGATATGATACCTAATACCGATACTTAAAACCTTGCCTAAACAGCCAGATTGTGTTAGAATAAATCTAAGAGACTTTGGTTCTCCTGATTTGAAGGTTGAGGAGCTCAAGAGCATTCTGGAAGCTCTGTGGGCAGCTTTCCAAAAATAAAGTGAATGCATGGCCCTTGATTTTAGATAAATCCGAAATCAGGTATCAAGTTAATCATATATGATATGCAATTTTTTTGAAAAAATAAAGTTGTAGGCATCAAATTGTTTAGTTGTTGGGTGGAGCTTCTTTGGTCGTTTTATCCACTAAAATGGTGATCAATTTAGTTGTCCTGATCTATTGAGTATCTTTTTGTGCTCAGTTGGAGCAGTACCTTCGCAGCTATCAAGTACCAATATTTAAGCCACATATAGGTATATAACTAAACACATGGAAGGATAAGAGGTTGGAATAACAGTAACCAGCCTGTTCTCCTTATTAATCATTATGTTTCCATGATGATATCATTATATTGGATTCTCATGTATATATTATTTTTTTTTTTCCCTTACAACTCTTTCTCCATAATAGCTAAATCCCTCCTATATATCATAATAGAGTTGAAGCTATATTACTGTATTTCAGAAAAGAATCAACAGGATAGCAATTTTCATTTACAAATAATAGCCATGTGTGAGAAATCGCACACATAATTAAGCAACATAGTATGTGAAACTTACAATTATAGTTACTGACATGGTCTTTTCATCAATCATTACGTTTCCATACTGCAAATCATTGTGGCAAAACCCTATATGTTGATCATTTCCCAACAACTTCTTTTCTAAATCCGAAATTTCCGCATCCATGGTATCCAAACAGAAAGACTTAGCTTCTTCAGGGGAACTTAAATGTTGAGCTGCGGTAAGCCAGTTTCTGGGAGAAAACAAGGCAGACATGAAAAAAAATAAATAAATACATAAGAAGTATGAAGCTTAGATCTAGCAATAAATGGAAAACCCAAAATTTTGGTTTGGAATCATACATACTTCATTCTATCCCAGAGGATTACATTCTTTGAACCAGGCATGTCAAGATCATTGAACTCCTTTAATTTAGCTGCGATTAAAGCTGATATTTCTGGGTTGCGGAAGTCAGATGCCGATAGTGTCTGAGACCACATAACAGGAGCAAGATGGTACTATTAGTCCAAGGCCATAGTTTTTAAGGCGGTAAGGCGACAGAGGCGTTTGAAGGTCTTTCGGAGTACCTTAGCGAGAAGGCGGCATAAAGCGTCGCCTTATCGACTAAAGCGTTCCTGTGTAATTTTTTTATAAAACCAATCTATTTGGCTCAAATCCTAGTTGAATCCTATTACTCATATGTTAAATAAATATTAAAGGTTCATATTCATACCAATGTAAGATATTCATCAAGAAAACAAATCAATAAAGTGAATAAACTAAGTTCATCTTTATCAATCATCAATATTCAATCATCAATCATCATAACATATTAACATATAATATAAATACATAATTATGAAACAAAATTATAAATATAAAGGAAAAAAAAAACATAAAAAATACAAGTATTTATTATACTTACCTCTATGATGCCAAAATGAGTGCCTAAGGCCTAAGGTCATCCACTATATTTCTACTCCTGTCAAAGAAGAATGAAGCTCACCACTGCCGGAGCAAAATGGTCGCCTGGATCAGTGGTTCTTCCTTGTTCCTTGATTCTTTCTCAAAGCCCTTTCTTAAAACCCTTGACAAAATCCAAACCCTGTTTGTGAATCGTGTTTTTGTTTTGTTTGTTTTGGTTATTTTTGGTGGAGTAAAGCTGATCTCATACATCTCAAGTGTTAACAAAACCATACACCTACCGATAAAAAATCTATATTTGGAATCTTTATCGAGTAATTTTAAAATGTGTTAAAAAAAAATATCCATAAGGCGCCACTTCACGTAAGGCGGAGCACTGCCTTACCATCTCTAGACCGCATCAGCGCCAAGGCGCTGGTAAGGCGTTGCCTTACCAGCACCTTAAAAACTATGTCCAAGGCACATATAAATCTCAAATTTCTGGTGATAAAATATGAAAAAGATATCCATGAAATCAAGAAACTCTTGTCAAACAGAAAATCCATAATTTTCAGCTTCAGTTACCATATTTATTAAAGAGAAGGGAAAAAAAATAGATGGAAGACTTCAAGGCAGAAAGATAAAGCTTAATGGACAGAGGAAGAAATGCACAGGAAAAAGGGAAATCCTCCACTAAACAACAAAAGGTTACATGAAAAATATAGGAAATGCTTAATTTTCAGATACAAATAGAACCATGAAGAAGGCCCCAGCATCTATTCTGACCATGTAATGCTTCCCTCTTTGAATTTGACATCTAGAGCAACCTAACAGCACATATAACTTATCCACTTCAACTTTCTTAGTTAACATAATCTAACTTAAAAACCAAAATGAACACATTTGCTATTTTAAATGCACTCACCAGAAAACTATTAAATTGTTACTGAGAATTATAAATTTAGAACAATAAAGTTGTCTGAATCAAGAACAAACATACATGCCAATGGTACTGATGGAGGGTCAGTAGCGGAAGGGAAAGAATCCCTAAGAGAACTCAGAGTTGCAGGGAAGGAAGAGAGGATTGCACAAGAGAAGAAGGGGGGGGGGAGAGAAGGATAATCGCATACGCATGGACCACAGGCACAAACCACAATATTCAACTTATAACTTCATTCTTCAATCTGTCTTTTCAATAGGTGGTTACAGGTTTTTAAAGAAAATGAAACTCCTACATTAAGCAACTACTATCAAATTTAGAAACTAAATTTAAGTTAAATAAGCAAACTAAATTAAACTCAAATTGGAAAACCCAATATCCTATCCCACATAATCTACCCAAATAAAAGAAAGACTACAATATTATTCCAAAACAAATAACAACAAAGCCTTATCCCAACTTAATGGGGTCGGCTATTCCAAATAAATAAACCTTCCTAAAACCTACTAGATTCCAAAATTCACTTAGACCTGATTCTTGGTCTAGGTTCCCAAACAGGTTCGGGTTGTAACATCGAAGTGCTCCTGTATCAGACACTGGAATAAAAATTCAAAAATTTAGAATTTAGAAGAACTGACTAATGCTTAGTGGACACTACTATTTGTTTCAGTCTCTTTTCTGTGTATTATTCTAACCTCACATCTCTACCAAAAGTATGTGAGTCATTCAACAGCTCCATTGCATGTTCTCATGAGTCATGATATCTATGGAGAGGATTTATCAGACTATTTAGTGCAAGGTTCATTCAGCTGAATGCTTAAAATTCTATTAGAAGTTGAAGCGTGAAGCATTTAAGACATAATATACAAGGTACGGAAGGGGGCTCAAGTGCTCAACTAGTCACCTAGTAAAACAAGATCTAATAAATGTTCCAGAATGAATCATGCTTCTGTCTTCGATTTTCGAGTCAGATTACATCATACACAATCATCATCTTTAATCTGTCACCTCTGATACATATAGATCTCTTGACACCCTGAATGGGCACCTATAAAACTTAAAAACCAGCCAAAAGCCCATGACCATAAGCCTTTATCAATCAGCACATTTATTATAAATACAGTCAGCTTTGCCTGTCAATCCTCATTATCCCTTAAACATTTTATTCAAATTCCCTTTATATTCTACTACCCCAATTTCCCCAAAATCTTAGTTCTTACACCAACCTAATGAAAATGAAAAACCTAAGTTCCTAATTTAAGATCCATACCAGTAGGACACTAGGACATCCAAGACTATCCCACATCACTCTTCCCTTTTCCACGTTAAATTTTGTCTCTATCAACCTGTTCACCAGCCGTACATATCCACTCAGGATAATTTATGTCATTTTTTTGTTTCTTGCACTAAAACTTTAATTTCTGTTTCTTTTTCTGATGGCCTAAGACTCTTCAGCAAATTGTTTTCCCCTAGATTTAAAATAAATAAAAAAAAAAAGCCTCTTTACTCACATCAATTTGTGGCATATTAAAACTCAATTAAACATGAAATATACAAAAGGGAGAACAGCTCCAAGAAAAGAAGGAAACAAGGCTGGCATCTCACACCACCAAAACTTGGACTCAAAACCAACTCAATGGACCTCCCATGATGTGATCTATGACCTCAATACCTCACCCATTTTACATTATACAACAGTGGATTTCCGGGCCATCCTTCACTCTTTAAAATCTCAAAGCATCCTATTGGTCTATAGTACATATCACCTATGAATCAGACAACTTCCACCGCAGCAATTGAAGAGTTCCTACTTACTTCAGGAACCATTTTTTCTTTTTTTTTTGGTTTGAAGCTATAGACTTGCTGGCATAGATACTGATTCATAGCCCCAACCACATCCACTCTCTGCAAAGGATTGATAGACTGAGAACAAGTGTTTGTGCCAATCCAAGTAGTCACATCTAGAAACATGACCATGATGCAGAACTGAAGACTTATAGCCAAGGAAGAAGAAGCTCCAATCTCACAATTAGGAGGGCTAGAGACCTCCACGATTTTGAAGAGGAGCTGATGATTTATTTTTGTTTGGTTCAGTTAACTAGTTTGAACCAAGTTGGTCCAATTAAAGTTATGCTTCATTTTAATATTTGTTTGTCTCATTCTTGAGAGACAAGAAAAAAGGTTTTTTTGGTAGCCAATTAACCAATGATTAGGAAACTTTCCAATTTGGAGAGTTTCCTAATCAATGGCCTTGCCCCCTCTTTGTTTGATTCTAAATGCAATTAAATGGCTTCATTAAAGCCGTTTGATTAATACAATTATGCTGCTGTCTCTGCTCTTCTCTTCTAGAGTTATTGTCTTGTGTTTGATCAAGGCTGATGGGACTGGTGTTTGATCTGGTTGACGCTTTGCGATGAGAAGTCCGAGTGGTTCTTTGTATTCGAGTTCTTCTTATTCTATTATTCTGCATCCATTCAAGGTATTCATCATTATTTACTCTATTCAGTTGAAGGTAACCATTCTGTCCATATTCCGTTACTTTCTATTTTTTGAACTGAGTTTTTTCTTAGGTTTCTGTTCCCCAATCCACCATTCTCTAGACCAATCCAGCCATCAGAATTGGCTCAATCTGGTTGAACCTCCCTTCCACCTAGCCTGATACTTGATCCAAAATCTGGCATGATCCGGCCATCAGATTGTCTGGAATTAAAATTTGCCCTTCCCTACCTGATTGAGATTCTTTTTACCTAATCTGATTTCAAAATTGAGATTGACAGCTAGGACTTGCGTGGTTGTTTATGTTTTAATAAGAGTATAAGGGCACGAGCATTATCATCCCCCTTCGCGTTGTATGCAAGTCACGATGGATGTCGTGTTTCATGAGACGGATGTCTATTATCCTTTGACGGCACCTCTTTAGGGGACTCTACTACTTTCAGGGAAGATGTGCCATTGGTTGCCTCACTTGATGATTGTAGTCCACTTATCTAGGAAGAAAAGGAGACTGCGGCTGAGAAGGGGATGATGCCAGATAGTTCTATCCAGAGGGAGGGAAGTCTTCTCAATAGGAGCCATTACAAGTGTATTCTCGTTGAAAGAAAAAAGACACCACTACCATTGTACAAGGCCAATCGTCCTTTGATCCAGTGTTTGTCATCCCATCAAGTAATCTTTCTCGTCTGACCTGTCTCTTGATCTCCCTATTGCTGTCCGTAAAGGAAGTAGGACTTGCACTCAACATTCCATTTCCAATGTGGTGTCTTGTAACTCTCTATCTCCTTCCTATTGTGCTTTTTTGTCTTACTTGTCCTCTGTTTCTATTCCTCATATTTGTAGGATGTTTTTGTAGAACTGCAGTGGAAATATGCAATTGATAAAGAAATGAGGGCACTTGGGAAAAATGACATGTGGGACTTGGTAGCTCTTCCACCACACAAGAAGCCAATGGGATGCAAATGGGTGTTCACGGTCAAGCAAAAGATGGAGGAAACTGTGGATAGGTACAAAGCTAGACTGGTGGCCAGAGGTTTTACGAAGACCTATGGGATTGACTACCAGGAAACCTTTACCCAAGTTTCCAAGATGAATATTGTCCTATTTATTATCTCCTGTGCAGTTAACTCAAGATGGGATCTACAAAAACTCGATGTCAAGAATGCCTTCCTCCATGGCTTGAGGAAGAAGTGTACATTGACATCCATGCAAGTTATTCTTGTAAGGGAACTCAAGGGATGGTATGCAAACTGAGGCGTGTATTATATGGCTGAAACAATTTCCGGGAGCAAGGTTTGGTCACTTCCACAAAGCTATGGTTTCAGTGGGATATAAACAAAGTAATGAATTGGGAGCGACCCAGCTAAAATAGCCAACTTGAAGTCTTACCTAGGTAAGGAGTTCGAGATTAAGGATTTGGGCAAGTTGAGGTACTTCCTTGGTATTGAGGTGGCCCAGTCTACTAGAGGTGTATTTCTCTCTAAAAGAAAATACACTCTACATCTTCTCTCTGAGACTGGAATGTTGGGATGCAAGCTTGTTGATACTCTTCTTGAAGCCAATGATCATCTGAAGAGCAAGGATGGAAAACCAATTGAGAAGGGTCCATACCAAAGACTATTTAGATGACTTATCTATTTGTCCCATACTCAACTAGACATCATCCATGTTGTTAGTTTGGTTAGTTAGTACACGCATGATCCATATTCCTCTCATATGGAAGTATTGTTTCACATTCTCCACCACTAGAAGTCAGCTCCAGGGAAGGGCAACTTGTTCTCACCTTTTGATCATATGTGTGTTGAGGCATATACTAATGTAGACTAGGCTGGTTCCCCAAATGATCAATGATCCACGTCAGGCTATTGTACTTTGGTTGGCGGCAATCTTGTCACATGGTACAACAAGAAGCTGGCTGTGGTGGCTAGATCTAGTTTAGAGGCTGCTTTTAGAGCCATGGCGCATGGTATTTGTGAGTTACTTCAACTTCAGGGGCTACTTCAAGATTTGGGTGTGCCTGTTCAATTGTCCATGATGTTGTACTGTGATAATAAATTAGCTATCAGCATTGCTCATAGCCCAGTTTAGCATGATCACATGAAGCTTGTGGAAATTGACAGGCATTTTATCTAAGAGAAGCTGGAGCAAGGTCTTCTAAGCATTCCTTTTGTGAGGTCTAGAGAGTAGTTAGCAAATGTCCTTACAAAGGGTCTCAATAATAAGGTGTTTCATCCTATTTTGTGCAAGTTGGGCATGTGTGATATTCATGAACCAACTTGAGAGGGAGTCTTGTAATATGAGTATAAGGGTAAAACTGTCCATAGGGGCAAACTTGTCTTTGTACTCTTTTCTCTTCTATTATAAATTAAGGAGGGCTGGTGTCAATCAGACACAAGTAATATTTTCCCAAATTCATCAGTTTATTTTCTGATCTATGCTCCTGTTTGCTTTATTCTTTCAGCCTTATTTCAATGTCTAATCAAACCCCAATTCCCTGTTTGTCAAATCAGTTACAGTTAACCCTATTTTCTGTCTTGATTTGCTTATTTCCTACTTTAATCTGATTGCTCACTTATTGTTTGAGTTAATATCTTAAATTGGACTTCAGAAGTTATTTCCCTTTTATTTCCTTCATCATCAGTTCTAGTTTCTGTCCTAATTGTCTGAGTTCTCCTTGTGCTTTGATTTGGTCTCTCTCTGGTTACAAGATCTTGTAGATTTGGGGCTAAATTGACCATTCAATTTTAGTTCTACATTAGACCATCTCAGATGTCTCAATAACCAGACAGACTGATGCAGATTCATCACCGAAATGGGCTTGTGTATTAGGAAAAAGCCTAGGGTTGGGTGTTATACATGTTGGGCCTTTGGTCCAAGGGGGTAGTTGATGCAGATTCATCACAGACCAAGAAGGTTCCACAACTTGTATTTCATTGCACATCATTAAAAAAAGGCAAGGAGAAAAGTAGTCTTTCATAACAAGTGTCTAGGCCAGCTCACACAACACCCAAAAGCAAGATTCTTAAATGTAAACAACTCGACCCAATCAATCTTTTACCAACTAAATGGGGCTGGCTACACAGCTCCTGCTTTGTCCCACCATGTTTAGAGCCATGTCTGTGGTAAACCCAAAACAATTCATATCCATTCTCACCACTTCTTTGCAAGTATTTCAGTCTTTTAGCACCACTAATCTGGCATTATATCATTCCTCCTAACTGATGCGCTCAGAATCCTAATTTAGAGTCCATGATAAATGCTTGGCATATGTATTTTCACAGTGCAGGCTATCTACCTGATGCACTAAACCCTCCTCCTTTATCTGGGTTTGGGATGTTAGTAGACACTGGTGGTCTCTCGAAAATATAAACAAATACAGAACTAAAACACTAGACGTTCAAGTATTTGGGATGCAAACACAAAATGTACAGATACATAGGCTTTTGGGACGTGGGTATGAGCTACCATGAGCCTAACAAACCGACATGCAGCCCTATGAATGGCCTCCCTTTGAGCATAAGTTTAGGACCACAATTAGGGCCATATGAAGGCCCATGAGGGATTGGAAGGAGAACAGAAAACAGAACCTTTCTATGCTCTAGTTTCAAGATTTACTTCTATATCACCTAAAACCTAAACCTGAACTCTTAGTTTATTACATAAAACTATTGACACTTTAATTCTTTTAACTCAAGTGCCCTAGATCTCACAAATTAGCTCTCCAAGGAGCAGAAAAAATTGCTACCATCTTATATCATTGTTTCTCATACAGTAATTTTGCTTATTTAGATTCTAAAATTGGTAAGTTGGACCATCAAGGATCCAGCACTCAAAGTCTAATGGGTGGATACACATAACAAAAGAAACAAAATTCTTAGATTCTCAAGATAAATATAAAATAGGCTTTTTTTTGAAGAAAAAAAAAGGTGGTGGGGGGGGGGTAACACAGAGAGAGAGAGAGAGAGAGAGACAAAGTTCAATAATCACAATGGCAAACATCACATACCCGTGCATGAATGAACTCCTCAATCCGCCCATTAGGGAAACGACCTAGCAGACGAGGTCCCTGCCCCTGCTTTGAGATGAACTCAAAAGTTTGGATCTCATCATTCCGGTCAAAGAATATGTCAACGCCTTCTCCATAAATCCGAACCAAAACCTTTCGGCTGGGTTCTCCAGTTCTTGTTTGCCACTTGATCTGGTAGACCTTATTGGTGAATGCACCCTTTAGCTGGATCACCTGTAATGCGTTTGAATCAATGATATCATCCCAACTACAAGCCAATGACTGTAAAATACTCTTTACTTCTCCAGGGAGATGATCTTCTCTATTCTTATCTGCATCGTCCACCACACCCATCTTTAAAGATCCACAAGGTCTCCAAACATATGTAGGTGAAGACTTCCTCAGAGAATCAAAACTGACAGAACTCTTAACACAGTAGCAATTGATCTGGAGGGAAAATGAAAAGAAAAACAACTGGTCCATACATAAAAAGCCTCATAAAACAAATTCAATCATATACATCCTATCTGCAAAAATATGCACTAGATATGTTTTCAAAAAATATTAGGAATTAGAGCCGAAAATACATTTATTTACAAAGATTTAAATTCTATCTTAGATGGTAATTTCAATGAATATGTAAAAAATACTCAATATTTGGAATGAATGTAATTGAAAACTCTGCAGACCAAAACTTCCTTGCTTAAATCTTTCTGAAGAGGGAATAAGGCAAGGTAAATATGTATATTTTCCACTTGGTTTAAATATTATTCTCTATATTCACTTGGTTTAAATATTATACTCTTTTTGTCACTAGCGATTTACACACTTGCAATCTATGAATTCGACAGATTTAGAAACGCATTTAGGATTACAGTGTCGATTAATCATCTCCTTGTCCTTATCATATTCTTCTTCATCTGTATGTATTCTACAATTCCCTGTCAAGATTAAAATGAACCAACACTGCTTTATCTCAATACAATTGAACACACATAGTTTTACAATTTAATAAAATCTTGAAATATTATAAATAAACTTTCAAGTATTTTACCAATGTAATGTAATTACGGTCGAGCGACAACGTGCAAGAGGCTCTCCTCCTGAACCCTAAGCGAAGGAAGCGAAGGATCCAGCAACAGCCGCCACTCTGGAGCAGCCTGGCCATGAGGCCGGGCTTATCCCCCGCCTCCCACCCCACCCTTTTTCCTCTCTCATCTTCTCCCTCCCTTCTCTCTCTTTCTCCTGCTCGCTCTTTCTCTTCTTCTTCATTCTGTCCCTCTCTCCCTCTCTCTTCTTCCTCCTCACCTCCCTTTATCTGCTCCTTCATCTTTGGTTGGAGCATCATCGGTTGGGCACCAGCCCATAGGTCACCATCCCCACTAGGCCTGTCTAGGCTCGTTTGGTTTTCTGCTTTGCCAGCAACCTCGATGCCTCCTGCCCCGTTTGCCTGCTCTCTACCTAGTTGTCGTCTAGCACCGCTGCCGCTTGGTCGCCAGCCAGCCAGCCCCGCAAGGCCAGCCACTGCCTGAAGTGCCTGGCTCACTTGGCTAATGCCGATTTGAGGCCAGCTGCATGCCCAACAGTCTGTCCAACAGCCATATATGCTCAGCCGTTCGTCGTTGCCCTCCGTGAGTCCAAGGCCGGTGCCCTCCGTTATGAGGGTATTCATAGGGGTGATTAGAAGTCTTTAATTAGGCAAATTAATCTCTACTAACGATCACTTTTTTTATCTTCCGATCGACCACCATTTGATCCGGCCAACTGCCAAAACTTGCCATTGGAGTCTTTCTGGATCATCCGGTCAATATCTGGTTGACCGAGTGCTCCGTTGACCGGATGCTCTCATGAACTTGGGTCTATCAGGTGAAGGATGGTCCAGTTGACCAGATGTTCCATCCAGTTGGACCCAGAATGGACCAGACCTGGCATGCACTGTCTTTCGACTTTAAATAGCTAATAAACTAAATGTGAACTTATGACTAAGTCATTTTATTCTAAAACAGTTCTTGGGTACCTCCTACAGTCATTCTAAGGTAACGAGGGTGCGGTTGTGCTAATGCCGATGCATGCTTACGTAGTGAAGTGCTTGTGCTGTGTGCATTATTACAATAGGCTACAATCTTCTTGTCTTCAACTTCTCTTCATGCTAATAATCTTCAGGACATCAAACTTCAAGTGTATTAAGTCTTCAAATCTTGAAGTCTACTTCAAGTCTTGATACTTTGAGGTTTTCATACCTTGAGGTCTTGTATAGGGCAAACACTATATGGTCTTCACTATATATGTATGTCCTAGGTTTGGCTATATAGGTATTTCATAGAATACTAAGAGACAGGCATGGTTAGATGACACATCCATTTATTATCATCAAAAACAACTTAGGAGATGGAGCTGGCTGTCCCCAACAAGATGGTCCTGCTTCATCTTGCTTTTCAGTTCTCTTCATAAAAGTAAGAATCTCAGCGAGAGTGCACTGAGTTTCTTCCATGAACTTGTTAAACTTGGCCTCAGTCTTCTTCTAACTCTCAGCCAATTCCTGAAATAACTTGTGCAACTTGAGATTGGTGATGTGTGATTGCCCAGTCATGGTTAATAACTACCAGAAAATTCAGCTCTTATACCAGTTGATCCGATCTCAAGGTTCAAAAAGCCTAATTTTGGTATCTATGGGACCATGGCCTCACAGTACTGATGAATATTTCAATTTAATTGTTAAGTGGCAAAACTGTAAATATATTTAAGTCTAAAGCCAACAAGTGAAGAAATGTGGAGTTTAGACTTAAACAGAACACAAAGGTTTAAGTAAATGTGTTTCTGGTAACCAATACTAGGGAAGGGTAATAACTAAATAAAGAGAGAACTAGAGGGTATTTATGTCAATACGAGAATGGGTTTAAGAACATTGAAGGGAGGTTGTCCTTAACCGTTGATCACACAGAATACCAACGGAAGTCTAGTAGCTTGCAGCCAAGAGAACTTCAACATACGAGTTCCAACCGATTCAAGATTTCAGGCAACGGAAAATGACAATTCTCTACTGATTACAAGCCCTATTAGAACCAAGCATCAACAACCAAAAGAGATTTAAACCTCTGAAAATAACTCAGGCAGTAGGGGGGGGGGGAGAAATATCTGCTTGCAGCAGTAATGGTGTTGGGGCTACTCTAGGGTTTAGTGCATTTAGGAAAAGTCTTCGTTCACTCCAATTATCAAACTCAACAGACTCTTTATTAGAGAGACTGAACAAATGTTCTATGATTCAGTTGGTTCGACAATCACATAAAATAGGTAATAGACTGAACACAATAAGGAAGAAAAAAAGAATAGGCGAAGAAGGAATTTAGAAGACATAGAGAAAGATGAAGGAGGCATGAGGGATGAGGGATGAGGGATGAGGGATGAGAATGAGTACCTGAGACGAGAGAGAAAATCAGAGCAGGTGACAGGTTTGCACATACAGCTCTTGGCAGCCAATGGTATCAACTCAAACTTTTTTTCATTCCAATCTAAACCTCGCGTTAATTACAAGCTCTATTTAAAGAAGAAAATAAAGTCTCCTAATTGGAGTCTAAAACAGAAAACTGAAAATAAACTTGGAGTTTGACTCAATCTTCTACTGACTCATACAACAACTAGCATTATCTAATTGAACTAAAAATTAAAAAATAGCTCGATGAAATGAATCCCTGTGTTCTACATTAACTGCATCAGAGAGAAATGGTAAAAGTTGCACCCTCACATACATATCACCCAACACCAAAAAGATACCACTTCAAAAGATCCCAAGAACTCAGTTCACACCCTAAACAGTCCCATCCAAGTTATTTACTTATTTTTTAAGACCTCTTCTTCCTGCAAGAAGTTAATCAACAAAATAGAAAACACCCCTGCCACATATACACCTTTCAAGAGATAAGAGAGAGAACAGAAATAAAGAACAAGGAAGGACAAGAAAAGAAATCTAACATAGCAGTCTTAGAAAAAGCAGGTCCTTTCCCTTTCAGCCCCGACCCCAGCCATGGCCCTCACTTAGTCTGCATCCAAAACCATACCGAGCCTAAGCAGCAAAGTCAAACTAGTGGTGGCTATTTTCATTGTCAATTTTCCATAGCTAGACAGACACCCAAATGCAATCATAGCTTGATTCTCCAACCCATACGCACCGAAATGCATCATAGCTTGATTCTCCACCTCATATTGCAAGCTGCTTCTTTCTTTTAAGTCTTTTAGGAAAATAAATGCCATAAACTGCAGCACTGGAGAATACCAAGCCTAGTCCCCTACCAACAGCATAGGCATACACAATTCGACATAACCAACCCTAACTTTACCATCAAGAGGTACATTCAACTACTCGTATAAAAGATCAACCTGGGTACTTATTTGCAGATTCAGCATTCACTTTCTCCTATTCTTTTAGCTGGTAGCTAGTCTTGCAATGATAGTAAAAGCTCAAAGTAGGCTTTTCTTCCTTTATGAGAGCTCAACATCCAAAGTTTGACACTTTCCTCAGCCAAGATATAAGATTCAGTAGGTGACTAATGACTCAGAATCACCAGTGAATTTCAACGAATTACACATTTAGCAAAAAAAAAATTGTTGAACTGCAATTTAGTGCAATCTTCTACACTTTGATGTCTACATGTTAATGCAGAGAAGGAACATTAGGAAGAATCCCCATTAGAGTTTGATTGTCAATTCAGTGCTGTTATGATTAACTTGTTTCATTTTTATTGTCTCCTAAAAATTGAAGTTATGTTTGGGTCCATTTCCATCAATTTCCTTTAGACCACTTCTTGGGAGAAAAAACTTATCCCTTTAGCATAAATTTTGTTGTATTTAAAAGGCTATTCAATTCCATTCTGCAGAAATCCCACTGTTCTGTATGATTTTAGAGAGCAGTTCTCAAATATCGGCAAGGTAATCTATGGTGGATTTCTGTTTTTCAGAGTCATAAATTTAGAGTCTAAGATGGTCTCATTAAGAAGTAGGACCAGATGGTTACTCATGACCCTACAAACTATTTCTAAGTTCTTTAGATGTAACAACCTTTTATTATAAAAGATAAGAAGAGGTAAACAACTGAACAAGAGCAGGCTAAAACAACCCAAGCAATAGGGAGGGGGAAAACTACACCTTGAAGCTACAATCAATCTCTCACAGTTGATGGGAATGCGATAAAAAGCAATTGGGTCACACAACCCCTCGTATGAGCTGGAGGTTCCTCGGATTGTCCTTGAATTTTCATTTTGACATTTGACACTTATGATGCACCAGTATTTGCATCTATTACGGTTTGGTTTTTGCTATTGATTTTGTTATCTTTACTCAACAAATCTTACGTTATTCTCTACCCATTCATAGTATACTAACCTTATTTTTTTAATACTGAATACTTAAGCTCATACAACAGAGAAAAACATACAGCACAAAGACAAACCAAATCATTCAGCAACAGGGAATGGGGAAAAAATGAAAACAAGGAAAGAAAAAGCTAAATTTGCTAAGGCATTATTTTATGTTCAACTACAATATCCAAATAAACAAGCTAAACAGCCCAACAAATAAAAGAAACGCCACCACCAGGGAAAAAAAAAAGGAAAACCATAAAAAGAAGCCCTAATCGAAGAAGAACCAACAAAATGCCGAATCCAATTCCAAATACCTTCAACTATTCTTGAATCGATAAACAGATCAAATGTCGTCTCACCTCCAAGAACCGCAAGCTAATATTGAAATGGAACCTTTCAAGTCTTGCCAGGGTCGAATCCAGGTAAGGGAAACGTCGAAACGCCGTCGGTGAATCGGTGGGTTGGAACCTTTGGAAAAGAGAGAAAAAGAGAGAGATGGAAGTGGAGGAGAGAGAAAGGAGGAGGGAACGAACAAGAATTATTGGACCAACTGGAGTATCACCCTTTTTAATAAATTCTCAGATTCTACGTGTCCTCCGGAATGGGGTACAACCTCGTCGTCACTTGACAGAGACGAAGAAACCGTTAAGCCTGAAATTCATGCATTAAATTCTTTATACGTGTTTAACCGTTATTCGCATCATCAGATTCGGCTCATGATGGAATGGATTAGAAAAGGTTCGAGGTCGTCAAGAAATAGAACCTGGTCCAAGGACCAAGACCATCAAATTAGATAACTGAACAATAATAAGTTACGTTTCAAACCCCAAGGGGTGGCCAAGTTTGGCAAGTCGAAGAAAGAAAAAAAAAAAAAATGTTAAGAGTTTCAATTGATGAACCATTCTTTTTAATATGAGCATTGGAGAACTCAATCCCATAAATCGGCATACAAGTTGACAGGACTCAAGACCATATAAATCTACATTAATTATTTTTGAAAAACTGATATGAGATCAACCCCCCATATGGCTGATATGGGACCATAACATACCACCATACTTTCGTACCCGCCAACGTCTATGGTTGTCCACTCCGGATCAGGTAGCCCTTTCTAAGGGTCTCTCACTTTGTTCCAAAGTTTTTGTTGATGGCAGTTAACCCTTTCCTAATAACTCTCACCACTTTGGCATCAAGTCACCCCTTCCACACAGGTTGACTTGAGGATCGACTACTCTAATACCACTAATACAATCATTGAAGAGCTCAACCCCATAAATCAGCTTACAAAGTGAAGGGATCTAAGGCCCTCTTTGGTATCATTATTCTTTTTTATTTTTGTCTATTTAACAAAAAGTATTAATGAAAATCATTTTTTTTTATCAAAACATACAAATGGTTTGATAATTACTAGACAAAAATGGTTTTTTATAAGAAATAGATTTGGTATCCCAATGTGTAAAATGGGTTTTTGAATAAATGAGTGAAGAAATGTCCCCTTCACCAATCTTCCTCATCTCTTTTTCTCCACTTTTTCTTTTTATAGTTTGTTGCAACTTCTTTCCCTCTCATCCTCCCTCTCCCTTCTCCTTCCCCTTCTTATTCACCTTTCTCATCTCTCTCTCTTTCTTTTTTTTTTCATTTTTTTTCCTTTCTTCAATGATTTCATATCTGAAATCGCAAATAGCCGCGAGGGCCTTGTTGCAACCTACTGCAACCAGCACCCGTGGCTGCTACGTGCCGTTGGTCACGACTAGTGGGCAGCTAGTCAATCCTCTTCTCCTCCACTTGCACACCTGAATACTTGCAGAAAATATCTTAAAAGAGAGAGAGAGAGAGAGAAGAAGAAGAAGAAGAAGAAGAAAGGCTGCAATCGATTGATGGAAGGAGAACAAAAGGATGGAAGTGGGATCGGTTGCTGCTAGACTATCACCGGCAATAACCTCCATTGCAAGAAGTGACGAATTTGCAGGGAGGAGAACAAGTGTGTCGACGGTTGAGGGTAGGGATGGAGCAAAGATGAGTTTCTACTTGTTTTTCTTAAAATAGAAGGAAATTGACATTTTTACTCTCCATTTTGGGAGGTATAAACTCGTGCTTAATAATGTTAAGTGCAAAAATAACTGAAAATGGTATAAATGGCTTTCAAGTTCTTTTTTATTTTTGTGTTTTTTCAGGTTGCATTTGGTAGTCATATAAGTTTTTGTGACAAAATGCCGTTTTAAAACAAAAAAAATGGTGCTTAGTAAACCTATTTCAAGAACGATCACCCTAGTTTTCACTTCTTTTTTTTTTTATTATTATCATTATTTTTTTTGTTTTGAGTGAAACGGAAATGATGGAACAAAGTTTTGTTGTTCCATCATTTTGCCTTCTTTTTTTTTTCGTTAAAAAAAAAATGGAAAAATACCAAGTTGACACCAAACGTTTTATTGGAAAAACGCCAAAAACGTTTTTCTGGATAACTACCAAATGCAGCCTCAATATTTTTTAGATAAAAATAGGCTTCATAAGCAATACCAAATGCACCCAAAAACAATTTTTAAGGCAAAAATAAAAAGAAAAATGATACCAAATAGGGCCTAAGACCATATCAACCCACATCAATTCCCTTTGAAAACCGAAGTGGGATCAATATTCCATATGGCTGATATGGGACTTTAAAACGTTACGTTACTGTAAATTTGTTTGGAAATAACATTAAAAACTATGTCAGGGGTTGTTTATTTGGTTTTCATTTATTCTTAGTTGTTTTGATATCCTTATATGAGATCTTGTAGACTTTGAAGAAGTTTCATGGTTTGTATTCTAAATTTCCATTTAAAGTAAGGGAAACCCTTAGATTTCTTGATAATTAAAAAATCTGCAACAAATAACAATGGAACCATCTCATTAAGAACCATTGAAGTTCTTCTCCCCTTTCTACAATGCCTAGAATCGTTTAGAAACTGGTACCATCCTGTCTCGACTCCCGGGCTTGGCACATTTATCTAGAAAATGTACAATTTTAAGTTGTCCTCAGTAATACACTGATTGGAAAATGAAAGTTATTGGCAATATTCATCTGTGTCGAACCCTGCCCGTGCCCCACTTAGCTCATCCATAGTATCTCATCCATGAAGCACAATTCTTATTCACTTTCAGGTGATTTAAAACTTGGTAGATGGATGAAACTGCAGGACTGGCTCAGAAGATCCTACTTCTGCAAGTGAAATGACAAATTAAAAGAATAAATAAATGAATATAACCACTTAATTTTTGTTTCACTAGAAAACTACACTTCGAAGGAATCAAGCATAGCTTTGAGAGTTTTCTGAGATGTCTGCCACTGTTTATCATTGGCACTTGCTACAAATAAGATGACTGTGTTTCCCTTAGCAGTAGCCTTTGCAAGATTGTGTGAACCTGTCAAGGCAAATGGAGTCTCCAGCGCATATGTGTAATACTGCATGCAACAAATGAAAAAGATTATGAGTCACTACAAAGCCATTAAGGTATGATTTTTCCTTTCTTCATTTCAGGATACATTACCTGAAAACTGAGCCTTATCAAAATAGCAATCATCTCACTCCATGAAAATGAAACAGAAAGTTTGCAGCAAAATAGTTTCTGGATTCTGATCAAGAGAGAAATTCTATATACGAAATATTGTGCTTCTTTTCAAAAACAAGATTGCAAAAGCCAACATGTAGGTTTATTTCTCAACTCCCTCTATGTTGATCCTAATTAGCTGTGATTTACATCAAGTATCAATGAGGTGGATCAAAATTTGGGTTAGAATTTCTCCTGAGGAACATATATCCACAACCTCTCAATGTGACTATGTGAGTACTGATCAGTAGATTACTTGGTTAAGGAAGTCAGGCGTGAGTGTGAGTGTTGTAAATCTATTCATTTTCCCTCAAAGAAACAACAAATTTTTGTACCAAAACCTCCCGGAAGAGTGATGGTATGGTAAAGGTATGGCACCAGTCCAAAAACTAAATAGAATACCAAAATCTACAATGAGTAAGAGGAAGATACCGTCTGATTGCCGCGCTTTTGAACAGAAGTTTCAATGACTTCATCAGGATCATATGTGCTTCCAGTGACAAAGGGACCAAGTGATGCAATCAACTTTTCAGGGCTCCCAATTTCTTCAATTGTAGCACTGAGTTTGTTAGTCAAGCGTATCAATGGAGAAGCCACCACCTGGATTTTCCCCTGCCTCTCATCTTCAAATTTCACCTCCACCCAAGGTTCTGCACACTTGGGTTGGCAGTAATTTCCAGATAGTATGTTGGCCACACGCATCTGTTTCCAAGTAGGTGGGATGAGGAACTCATAAGGCTGCACATTTCCTGAAAGAGAATTAAAAGCCATGCAAATGTTAAAGTGGATTATTTCAAAAATGGAAAAGTAAGGAAAAGGGTTTTCTGAGAAAGAAAAATGCTGCAGGACCAGCAGCATTTTTCAAGCAGGATAAAATGGGTCAGAGCACGCACCCAACATCCTAAACTTGTTGAACACCATCCCACCAAATAAAACAAAATAAAACTTTCAAAATCTTACCCTGGGACAACAGGTAGATTGGATGGTCCTGGGCCAGGAAGTGGCATTTGGGATGCCCCTTTAAACATTGGGTTGGACAACCAGATTATGATATTTTCATACAATAGCCAATACTAATGTTTGTGAGCGATCCTGGTTAAAAAGTGAACTCATCTTCATGATCTGTGAGGGTCAGTTGGACTGATCCAAGATATACCAACTACAGAGTACACCGGCTGATCCATAATGGATCAGATTCAAAAATAATATAAATGGATCTGGCCTCTGATCACAATCACCAGAACATGGTGATCTCTATTTTTTATTATTATTATTTTTTTATTTTTCTCTTCTCAATTTTTCCTCCCCTCCTTCACTGTGTTTTCTTCTAGATATAACCATAGTCATTCATTGACATAAGAGGAGAAATGAAGAAAGATTAGAGGGGCCAGTTTCTCAATGTAGATTCGTCGTGTGGCTGCAAGCTAAGCAAAAAATTAATCTGATTGGAAGCTAAAAGATTGGTATAATGAAATTCCCAAAATTTCAGTGTATGGTATGCAGCTGTAAGAAAAATATACTTTCAGAGAGATGTGAGAGCATCAGCAGTCAATCAGTCCTAAAAGGTGTACAGTAAAACAGCAGATTTTTGGGCTCAAGGGTTTTCATGCTTGCCCTGGCCTCCGGTGCTTCAATGTGGGCCTGGATATGGAATTGGACTGGGTCTCCTAGTGGGCCGGGTCATGAGAATCTAGACCTCTATATTTTGGAAATTGCCAGTGGATTTGGCCAGACATATCATAACCTTGTCAGATAGTTTCCCGAACACAGCTGTATTGGGTCTTTAGTCCTTCTAAGTTCTATTGTTAGAGGACTAGAGAGGGATTGAATGAAAGCGGATTTTGGATTATGAAAACCCTAGTAAAGCCTAGGTAATTCCCTTCCTTTCCCTCTCCTTCTTCTAGCTTGTTAAAATGTGTCACGATAAGGAGGTTTGTCCCTATCTTGGTTAGTTGTTTGACTTTATCTTTAGTTTATTGTTTCCTAATCAGGCTAGACCTAGGCTAGTACTTTGTTTCCTAAATTAGTTAGATTAGGATTTCTATTTCCTATGGTCTTTGACTGTAATTGGTTTTGATTAAAAATATACAATGAGGGGGACTACCAAGCCATCATCTGTTAGTCTCTTTGGCAGTTCCTTCTCTTCTCCGTTAACCTCTCTCTTCTCTCCTCTCTCCTCTCTCCTCTCTCCTCTTGCAGTTACTGGTTCCAGACCTCGCGTCTGTCACATAGCTCTTCTTACTCTCTCATTCTCTTCATTTTTTATTTTTTATTTTTTGGTTTCTTCCATTTCATTAAGCCCCAATGACCCTCATCCTACAATTAACTTTAACCCATAATTTTCCTACCTAGATCCCGCTGGAAGATAAATTAATTTAACCTCAACCACAATTTTCACCCCCAGATATTGATCAACCTTCTTTCTATTCCTCACTTTTCTTTGCTGTTTCTTAATCTAGCCAGAAGAATATCTTTCTTTTAACAAAAAAAAAAATATATATATATATATTATAACAATTGTTATTATTATTAATCCTGAAGGTCACACCAAACATTTTTTCCTCAAGGTGCTGACTCGAACTTCAAAAAACTAACCGTTCCATGTAAGAAAACGGAAATTTGAGTATTTTAGACAAAATAGGAGAATGAACAATATAGAAGAAATAGGTTATAAAGCAGTAAAAAGATCCAGAGGAAAATAGGATAAGATTTAAATTAAGAAATATTGTTTCGCTATTCAAATCTTTTCTTGCTTTTCAACAAAATCTTAAAATCACAGAGGGAAAGGAATAAAAATTAGCTAGAAAATATTACTTGAGATGAATTCAGAATGAGCACAAACAAAGTCTTGCTGAGGTAGGGGGAGGGGAGATGATAGATCTTTCTAGATTGTATAGTCAAGGTTATAGGTGATGTCTTTGAGTTTTGACAACATAATATCAAAACCACACATTGACAAAAAGAAGCAACACTTAGTGTGAGCTGAACCACGGAATTGCAAATTAAAAGTGAAAAATACGACAAATTGTTTTGGAGGCACAATGCCGTGTAATAGCAAATCAACAGCACTAGATTTGAACAAAGTTACACCCCCCCCCCCCAAAAAAAAAAATACTCTATGTGAAATCTGTCCCCACTCTTTCTTCAATCTTGGTCAGTTAGAGAAGTGTATGGATGGAAGGAAGCAGAGCAGGTGGAAAGAGGAATTTTGTTGTTTACCAGATCTTTAGGGAATCTGGCTGAAATGGAAGAATATAAATCGCCTTGAACTAGTTTCTTGAGGAATTATCAGTGGCCGCAAGATAGGGTGCACAAGAGAAGATGGAGTTTGACAAAAATGGGGCATCCAACATTACAAGTTGCGTTAAATTATGAAGGTTTTCAACATAGGGGGTATCATTTGGCTAGCAAATGTGTGTTTTGTGAAGTAAAAAGAGAATCAGCAAACTATTTAGTTTTGTAACGCAGATTGTCTTTCACGTCCAGTGAAATGCCCATGGAGATTAAAGGGTTATTTCTCAAATGGCCTGCTTCTGAACTTGGGCCAGAAAGGAAACTAGTATGGAGAATGGTCTAATATGCTGCTACATGGGCTATCTAGAAAGAGAGGAACAGGCAGACGTTTGAGGACAAGAAGAAACTTTATAGATAGTAAGCAAACATGCAGGTTCCTAGTTGATAGAATGGTGTATATCTAAACCCGAGTTCAAGAATAAGCCCAAGGTTTGGGGAGGCGTATTTCACTGCTATGGGAATAATTTTCTTCAAGAGTGCAAAGCCTGGAGGATGATATTGTACAAGGGATTGTGTATGAGATGCATGTGTTTTGTGGAGAGTTCTAATTAATTCTCTTATTCTGTTCTTCTTTATTAAAAAAAATAAAATAAAATAAAAGAAGATGAAGAAGAAGAAGGAAAACAGTGACTGCATACTAAATCATCACTTTGTCTCAAGACTCTTAGGGCTGTTTGGTCTGCCAATCTATCTGAAGTGATTTGTCTCTTCCCAAACTACCATGAGTCATGATATGAAAGCCAAAACTCCTCTGTAACACCATTGGATAAAATCGAGTGGGTGTCTGATGTACCTAATGCTTTTTCCATTGCATAAAAAAAAATACCCATTATTCTTAAAAAGGGGGGAAAACACAGGAAGATTAAAGGGTCATTGTTCTCAACCTATTCTCCATTAGGCCTTAAAATTCTCCCCATTGCTGGCATTTTATCATTGTC
>NC_056565.1:17783624-17825088 GCF_013358625.1 Macadamia integrifolia
CCCCCCCCCCCCCCCTCCCTTTCCCAATTTTGTGACAAAATTACTTCCAGGTCAAGACTTCCGTAATCTTCTTAGTTCTTACCTAGTATTAGTCATATTTGAGTATTTGTTGCTTCATATATAAATACTCCAAAATTCACTTTGATATATATAGTTCATGTCACATACATACAACCAGGTCATATTAGCTGCCTCAGTCTTGTCCGTTGCTCATGTATGACAAATTTGAGCAAATAGTAACCTCCTCTTGCTGCATAAATTGGGACCAAACCCAAAACCTAAAAGCATCAGAACAGCTTTTCAGCTCAGTTTCCACATGTGAGACTTCTGAATTTTAATTCCTCTTGGCATTTCAATGCAATTATACTCAGTAAAGATGAATCTCACAATCTTCATCAAACCAAAACGAAAACCAGAATTCTTGATCATTGAAACAATTTTGAGAAAAACCCATAAAACCATTAAAAGAGGACTGATATTAGTGTATCAAGTGGGTAAAAAACTAAAATTTTCTCTAAGTAACCCGAAGTGCCATACCTGCACGAAGAGCAGGAGTATCCTTGGAAGTGGCCTTGAAGACGACGAAGGAAGGATCAGAAGGCGACGGTGGAAGATAGGAACCGACTTCGACCTCTCGAGCCTCTGAGATTGGAGGTTCTTTCCACAGGATCGGAACTAAAATGACTCCTTTGAGGATTTCCCTTCTATGGACAACAAGCTTCTGGGAATGAAGAAATTGACCAGAGTTTTTGGTTAAATTGGTAGAAATGGAGTGAAATGACGAAAATTTTGAAGTTTTAAAAGTCGAGATGATATGGGATAGCGGAGTTACGGAGGCCGTCGCCATTAGGGACGAGATAGAGAGAGAGAAAGTGAGATTCAAAGGCTGGTTTACGCTCCCGCCATTATGGCCTTATCCGGGTTGGATGAGAACTCAGAGTCGAGAGTCGAGACGAAGCTTCTGCAGTCCGTAGAGAATTGACGTCGGTGTCAATTGAGAACCGAAACCGGCCGTTTAAAATCGAATCAAAACAAATGGGTTCGTTTTTGGTTTCAAAACATGATTTTTTTTTTTTGGGGGTGTGGGGGTGTGGGGGTATGTGGGAGGTGTTTTGGGGGGGAGGGGAAGATGGTTCTATACTTCTATGAACCGGAGTGCGGCCTCCATTAGTGTTCCATGTATCTATTGCTCTCTTTCCTATACAAGGGGTAGGAATGTCTTTTCACATGAGAGGAAAGAGAAATAGACACATAAGAGTGATGGAATAGGCCATGTTCTGGACAGAATTTCTTTTTTGTTCGATTCGGTTTTGGTTTTGGAGCTTAAACCTATCCACTAATTAACCTTCTTTTTTAATAGATGTGGACCATAAATTTTAGGGAAAAAGATCCCTACCAGACTGCATAAAGCCTATGCCTTGACACATGAGTATATGCAATGACTGCCTCACCGATGAAAGGAAAAAATCATGTCCTTGTTGATGCCCTTATGCGCACTCTCCTTGACCCCCACGTTAGTGCAGAGACCATGCAGCCTCAAAATGATCTTTTGCCCTAAATTTTATTTTATTATAATGATCGAAAAAGTTTGATAGATTCTAGCCCTAACAAATGAAGGGTTCGTTATGAAGATGTAAAACATTTGCCTGAACACTGAAACTATGGTCCCCAAATCAAATACAAATCAAGTCAAAACTGAACCAAAAACCGAATTTGTGTCATACTCCTCGATCGGGACTGATTGATTACAAGCCCGACCCCAACCCCTTTAGCCCAACTAAGCTCAGCTATGTGGAATGACCTACTTTTTGAGACAATTTTACCATATTCTATACCTATCCCTACCCATCGTATACAAACACTAGTCTCTTAATAGGACATTCTAAGGACCTTCTAAGGCCCGTCTAAGGTCCATTTATTTATATCCTCTTGCAATCCAACTTTAGAGATCAATTTTGGGTATGACCCAATTAGATCTCTTTTGGATCTAAGTTGTCCTATGGCCTGGTTAGCTCGATTGTCAGAACACGATTAAAGCCCGAGCTCAATTGACCAAATATAAATAGTAACATGCCGCACAATGCAAGCCCGATTATCTAAATAAGCCATCACAGTGCAAAGGGTGAAATTGGTCAAGATCAATTAAGCTCGATCAAGCCATGACTAGTCGATATCCCTAGATGAGAGAATGCTACCCAACCACGTGGCCCCTGCACTAGACACATGAGGATACACAATAACCACGTTGCCCATTGTTTAGATGCCAGACATGCACTCCCGTTGACCCCATGCTTGCACATAGGCCGCAAAACTACTTAACATAGCACGATGCAAGAAGACAACGGATAAGGATTTAATTGACATTATCCGTTGAGCGGTTGAGTCCAATCTTAATTCCCAAGTTCAGATAGGATAAACACACAACAAATCTCTTTTTCTCATGTGTTTCTCACGAAAGTGTTCGTATTTATGTGGAGGGTTCCCCCCGTTGTCAGTATGCAATTTTGAGCCTCGTAGAGGGTATTATGGGAAAATATTGAAATAAAACTTCGAGCCTCACCGGGGGTATTATGAAAAAATATTGAAATAAGGGGGATATTTTACACGGCCTGTTACAATAATCTGAGTCTTAAAAAGGGGATTCCTGTGTGCAATTTCAAATTTCAGCCAGCGGTGTACAAAACTTTTAACATACTTCAATGGGAAAAGTTCTCTAAATTTAAGGGTGGAATGAAATCTGCCACACCTCCCCACGCCAGTACCATATTATTGTTGGATAAGAAGAAAACCGAGCTATGTAATCCTTTGCCACTGCATATATCTCTCTCAATAGTTGTTGCACGCTCATCTCTCTCCCTCAATCTTTCTCGCTTGCCGCTGGAACCACGCCTTGCATCTCCCATACTCTCTCCCGTGCGTTGCCCTATCTTATTCTCTCTCTACCACTCTCTTCCATCTCCCCCCGCTTCGTCTCTCTGAGGACCCGGCTTCATGTGATCCATATGGCCAAATGACAAAGAATCGCTGAAGGGGAACTCCAAGAGATTCGAGTATGATCTTTACACCATTGTTTTTCTTACCCTTTGATGGAAAGATCCATGCAAAAATGTATATATATGAAAACCACAAGAAATAAGAGAATAAATTACTTATATGAATCATAGACAAAGCAAGATTGATAATCGCAAATCCAAGGACCATAAACAACATCACGAACTTGAAAATCATGAAGAAATTTAAGGAATCGGTGGGACTAAGTTGTGTTACATCGATCATTCTCTTTAAGATTGTAAACATCCCTTATGGTTCAAAATATAGGTTATTGCAAATTAGACTACAAGACAAAACAATCCAGTAAACTCCTCCAATAGTCGTTGCACTGGCTTACTAGGCGGCTAGGCCACTCGAGATATTTCATAGTTGTGATTTGAACACAAAAACGAGAGTAGAGAAATCAAAAGAAAAATTGAAGTTGGAATTGGCTCTTGGTTGTCGTAGAAATGGACTAAACCCCATCTCTATACATAGGAAGAAAAGACACCACCAACTAAGGATGTCAATTTGTAATTGAAATCGAATACCAAATCCGAATTATTCAAACCAAATCGAACCGAATTGATTCGGTTCAGATTCAGGTTGAGTATATGAGCATTCACCTCGGTTCAGTTCGCTTACGATTCAGGGTATAAGAATTGTCAGTTCAAACCAAACTGAATTGGTATTGGTTTGAGTATATGAGTAGTCACCTTTTTTTTTTTTTTAGGTGGCAAGTATTTTTTGCAATTTATTACACATATTCACATGCTATGATAATTTTAGAGTTAACAATGATCATAACGTTCATAACTTGAGGCCATCATGACCTTTTAGTCTATCATAATCATGGTCCAATAGTAGAACCGTTCATATAACCGAGTTATAAAACTGTATTATAGAACCGAATTGGAATTGAAACTTAGCCGAATCGAATTAAATTGGCTTGAGCCTTGAGTATTCAAATTTGGAATCGACTCGGTTCTTGATTAGATTTATTCATCATCCCTCTGAACCGAACCAAAACTGAATAAAAAAACTGAAATCGAGCCGATTGACACACTTACCACCAAGGGTTGTCTCGAAGAGACATCCTAAAAATTATGTATTTGAATCTTTAATTTTAAAATCATTTAAAATTCTAATAATCCCCTACAAAATCCAAAATATTCAAAGTAATCAACAAACTCAATTGAGCACAACTCTTAAAGAGGGATGTCGAAATTTTGTTTAATCGACTAACGATTCTGTGATTTCAAATCCTGAATCAAACATTATGCAAGGTTCATGCTTATCATGTGCTATATTTTATTCATTCTGGATCTCCACTTGAATGTATTTTTTCACTGGAGGACTTAAAGATAGAGCAAACTTGATAAAATGAAAAAGGCATTGCTGGCTATAAGGCATTGGAAGCTAACTAGCACATACCAAAGCCCAAATGGTATCATATAATAGCCATACGAAGTTTTGCTTGTTTATATATATATATATATATATATATTCATTAAGCCCGGCTAGGTTAAGAAAAGCGTTACACATTTTCTTTCAGCTGAATCCGATTATAAATAAAGGAAAAGAGAGGGAATAGGAAAATTAATTCAAAAAAGATAATGAGAAAGTCTTTTTTCTGACATATTATTACTTATTAGGATATATATCACCAGCATCCCTTTAGCCAAATCTAGTATTTTCTTATTTAAAGTTAAATCTTTTTTTTGAAAAGAGTTTAAAGTCTAATTACTATGTATAAAAGATGCCATTTCACAACCAAATGTAAATAAATTTATCTTAGTGGTCCATTTAATTCTGCCACACAACAATAAGGGCTCGTTTGATAACGTTTCTGTCGTTTTTGTTTCAAGAAACGGTAGAAACATAAATTTCTGTTTCTAGAAACAGAAACAGAATTGAAGGTGTTTGATAAGTCATGTTTTTAGAAGTCGATGGTAACCAGTGAAAGAATTGTCACAAGCCGTTTCCAAAAACGGTGAAACAAGTTGAACTTGTTTCGCCTGGGTCGTTTCTTGAACCATAAATAAGTAAAAATTTATATTTCTATTTCTAAAAATAAGTGAAACAAAACAGTTTTATCAAACGCTTTTTGCTCTGTTTCTGCTGTTTCTGGAAACAGAAACGATAGAAACACGTTTCTTGAAACGTTAGGGCCCGTTTGATAACGTAACTAGAAACATGTTTCTGTGTTTTTTTGTTCTCATAAACAAATAAATGGCATAAATACTGTTTGGTAAAAGTGTTCTATTCCACTTGTTTCTTGAAACATAAATTGAAATTTATAACAATTTATGCTTCAAGAAACATGAATGACGAAACAAGTTTTACTTGTTTCGCTCGTTTTTCGAAACAAAAATGGGGCACAAAAAATCGATATTGAAGACGGAGTTTGGCATCACTACCATCACCACCGTCTCCGACTAGCTTCGCCTACGGAGTTTCTCTCCATCTTGTCAGCCGTCGTCGATTTGGGTTTCTTAAACCCCATTTCGGGAACCGACTCCGCCTCCGCCTCCATGGCTTTAACAATGGTGGTACTCCTCACCGCGCTCTGCTTCGTGGGATTCTTCTCCTTTTACATTCACTGTCTCTCCGAGAATAATCCCCCAAACGATCCCCGCCGTCGACGCCACCACCAGACACTCAAAGATAGAGTTTCCTCTTCTGGGATCGACCACTCAATCATCCAGTCACTTCCTTTGTTCGCTTATGACGGTAACGTCAAGGAGCCCATCGATTGCCCAATTTGCCTAAACGAATTTGAAGAAAAATAAATGGTTAAGGTGATTCCCTTTTGCGGCCACGTTTTTCATCCCCAATGTATAGATGTGTGGTTGTCCGCTCATGGGTCCTGTCCCCTCTGTCATTCTACCCAGCTAGTCCTCCCTCTTCCTCTTCCTCAGCAACAAGAGGTACCACTTCCAATACCAATTCCATCATCGTCTTCGGCTGTGACAAGGGCGAGTAGCTTCTCCTCTTCTTCCAGATTACGGGATGGGGTGTATTTGCTGCCAAGAAGCATAAGCTTTTGACGCCTGTCTTGTTCAAGGAAATAGTCGACTGTCACGCCGGAGCATCTATTTCTTCAAGCAAATGGCCGTCGATCGTTATCCACCGGAATGTAAATACAACATTGTAATCATCCAATCAAACGGAAACAAGGTTTATCAAACACCCAAAATTTTGTTTTTGTTCTCAGAAACAGAAATTTATGTTTCTATCGTTTCTTGAAACAGAAACAGGAGAAACGTTATCAAACGGGCCCTAAGTTTTTAGCTATTCTAAGCATTGGATAAGAAGTTACATTTTGGATAGCTCATTTGTCAAATTTCGGATTAAAATTCAACCATGTACCTCATGAATTGTTATGGATTCCATGTATGTGGATGAATACCTACTATTCCGATTGTTACTATGCACTCTACTATAATCTTGGATATTCAAAGCTCTACTTTATCACTTGGCAAACTCTCTTTCGACTAAAACTTGACATGTGACCAAGGATTTAGTTATCAGGATCGATATTGGTATTGGTCATAGCTGATATCGATACGATACAGATCGGTATCAGTAAGGATCTGTCAAGGATCGAAAATCGTATAGTTTTTCTGGATCGGTCATGGTATCGGATTGGATCGGTCACATTTTTTTTTAATCTAAAAAACTCAGAAAAAAAAATACCCATACTCGGGATCTGGGACCTCATCGATAATACAAGGCCCCATCTGTCCAGCCGGAGCTCTGATTAGAAAATAGAGGGGCGGCGAAGAAACTCCTCACTCATTGCTTCAATCTCGGCATCTTTGCTCGTCGCTCTTCCCTCTTCCCTCCCTGCCATTGATGTCATTGAACTCGTTGTATGTCTTCGTTCTTTTCTTAATTCCTTTTTCTTCAATCTCTTTCTCTTTGTTTTCTTTCATATTCTCACATGCAACCACTACACAGGTGCGAGAACTGAAAACATATCCGACATTCAATTTTGGGACTTGGATCGGTGTTAACAGAGAAAGGGACTGTAGAGATGGAGGCGAGCATTATGGATAGGAGCAAGAGGAGATGTGGAATTGGCACTACCGAAGGAGAGGTATTTTTAGATAGAGTTCGCTGTTATCACTCAGAGATTTCTCTCGATTTTGGAATCTGCATTACCGGAGGAGAGAGGAGCTTCTCTCCTCTCTTCCGAGCAATTCATTGTCATCGATCACCATAATTTGTTCTATAGATCGAGAGATTTGAGACCATATAAAAGAGAAAAAGCAGAAATTGCCCAGAAAAAGGAATAGTCGAATTCAGGGTTTCCTTGCCGATATGGAGCAAGAGAGCTAGTCAGAGAAAGAATTGCATATCTTTATTCATCCAATTGAACTCTTTATTCATCCAATTGAAATATCTTGCATCTTTACTCTTACAGAAAGAAAAATCAACCAATTCCATTAAAAACAGAAAGGAAAAAAGAAAAATATGAATCCGACAAGAGAGTCATCAATGGCAAGAGAGAAATATTCCATAATAATCCATGTTGCTGCCAAAAAACTCCGCTAGTTGGTCCTGCACAAGCACAGAAGGCGGAGGCCCGGAGCTTTGTTCGGGGTTAGTCCTCCGATGCTCAAGTTAGAGTCGGCCGCACAGTTTTCAGTAAGGGAGTAATGGTGAGGGTCTGAGAGCTTACCTTCTTCCTCTCAGCCTCCTTATATCCTTCTTCGAGGCTAGGGTTTCTTTTTTGTCTTTTCCTCTGTCCTTCTCCCATACGACCATCCTTCTTGTGGAGAATATTCCCCTCATGCAAACGACGTGATCGAGCATGATTGAATTCTTGGAATCCTTATCTGTTGGAGGACACGTGTCTCACGGGCGACACTTGTCATTTTCCCACTAAGAGATCAAATTTGGCTGTATCAGGAGCCTCCTTACTCCCACTAGGAGTTTCTTCCTGTGGGAGTAACCAACTTTTTCACAATCACCGCTCCCTCTTTTTCTTTTTCTTTTTTTTTTTCCAGCCTTATTCCTTTGGCCTTGCCCTTGCTGGCGGCCGAGGCTTGTGGTTGACAGAGGGAACAACCTTCGGTCGACTCGGCTCGACCTTACATTGAGCCCCCTGCTGAGGTGAGGACCCTCGGTTGGGTCCGTTCGGCTTTGGCCGAACTCCCAATCGAGAGGGGGACCCTCGGTCAGGTCCGTCGGCTTTAGCTGAGCTCCCAACCGAGAGGGGGACCCTCGGTCAGGTCCGTTCGGCTTTGGCCGAACTCCCAACCGAGAGGGTGACCCTCGGTCAGGTCTGTTCGGCTTTGGCCGAACTCCCAACTAAGAGGGTAACCTTCGGTCAGGTCCGTTCGGCTTTGGCCGAACTCCCAACCGAAAGGGGGACCCTCGGTCAGGTACGTTCGGCTTTGGCCGAACTCCCAACCTAGAGGGGGACCTTCGGTCAGGTCCGTTCGGCTTTGGCCGAACTCCCAACCGAGGGGGGAGACCCTCGGTCAGGTCCATTCGGCTTTGGCCGAGCTCCCAACTGACAGGGGGATCTTCGGTCAGGTCTGTTCAGCTTTGGTGAACTCCCAACCTAGAGGGGGACCCTCGGTCAGGTCTGTTCGGCTTTGGCTAAACTCCCAACCGAGAGGGGGGCCTTCTGTTAGGTCCGTTCGGGCGCAAACCTCGAGGCTTCGTATCCTGATGTGGCGATGCCATTAATGCTCGGGTAGTCGTACCACCCTTCTCCCCATCTATATAGTGTGGGGGGCCATTTGTGGGGCACTTTTCTTTTCCCTTTAGAGAGCTCACCTTCGGCCTCGGTGTCCCTTTTGAACCTTCGTCTTCGTCTTGACTTCCCCTAGTTTAGCAACACCCACAAGTAAGTGATGTCTTCCTCGTTGGGCTACAGCCCATCGTCCTCTGAGAGGACGAGGCCGAAACGTAGGCATAGGAGTCCAGGGGAAGTCCGAGGGATGTCCTCGGATTCCACCGACTCTCCCACCTCCCGCGACTCATCATCTGCGGCCTCGCCGTCAGGGTCCAGGGGTGGCTCCAACGGCGAGGGGTTCAGGGAGAGGGTGCTCGATTCTCGAGCCCAGACCCAAGAGCCCTTAGAAGTGGAGGCTCTCAACATCGTCTCTACGATGGACGAGCCAGAACTGGAGGAGCTGAGGGCCTCCTTCGGTGTCTCGGACGCTTTCGAGCTCCGTCTACCCAGACCATCCAATCGAGCCAGCTATCAGAACTCCGAGGAGCTGTGCTTGTACAAGGAGGCCTTTAAGGCTGGCACAAGTTAAGGATTATCTGGGTAGACAGAGTCCTATGCTACAAAATATTCTCTCTACTTGAAGTTGTTAATCAGACAAATATTCCATGTGTTTCTCCCAATCCTCCCTCTACCTTGGATCAATCTGTAACTTCAATCTCTTTATCGAGGCATGCTGATACCTAATTAGATACGAATAAAAAATGGAACTCAAACTACAGGGTTTGCACGGTAGAGCATACACTGAGATAGCGATCTCGAGCTACTAGAGTCAATGCCGAGACAAGACATGAGACGCGCTGAAGAAACTGCATTGTGTAACGGAAGGAATGATTGGACACAATGCACCTCAGAAGGTAGCCTTGAAAACGTAAGAGACGAGAAACAAGTTCGCATTGAAGGAACAGGCTTACTACTGGGTTTATTCATGGTCGATTTCAGGAAATTGAGAGCAGGCCTTGAGAAAGATCGACATCCAGAAGTCATGAGAAGACGGAGAGGGGCCCCGAGGCTGGAGAGGCCATCTAGCAACACCTGAACTATCGATGGCTGCAATCGTCGTTGCCTCTGCAACCGTCGACCATCGCTGCAATTGTCGCTGCCCTGCAACCATCGGTCGCCGCTGCAATCGCCCTTTCTGTTCATTTAAGTTTTAAAAATATTTTTTTCACAGATCGGGTCAGATCGGTCATACGGATCAATATCCGATACCCAGGACTATATCGATACCCATCTCAAGATTGTTCTCAGCTGATACTGATCCGATACGGCCAATCTGGCCAATCCAATACCACTACTTGATTCCATGCATGTGACCATTCAATGCCCGGGGGTTTTTGGGGGAGGGGTTGGGGGACCTGGAGAGGTACCAGTGAGAGATTTCTCTTTCTCTGTCCTATTTCTCTCTCTTTCTCTCTCAATGGTACCTTTTAGGCATACCCCGTGTTAGAAAAGATCCAAATCATCTATTTGTCCACAAAATTTGAGTCCATTAGACATACCATGCAATGGAATTTTGGATCTTCGCTAGATATACTAGTCAAAATTATTTTATATAAGGGGAAAAGAATGTTCCCTAGTCATGCAAGCCCGTGCTGATGCATAAGCCAATGAGTAGGCACACATGGGCATCAATTAGGGGTGGTTTTCTGGGTTTCACAAGGGGTGGTTTTTTGGGTTCCCCCTCTATGTCTAGGCATAGGGGGCGGTGCGACTAGGGAGCATTCACTTCCCATATGTTTAATAAGTTTTTGTGTGAGTAATGACAAACAATTAGGTAGGAGGATTTTTTTTTTTTTCAAGAAAGAAAATTTATTGACGGAAATTTGTAAACAAACCAAGCCTTCTTCTTGACTAAGATGAATAATCCAAAGAGCGGAATGTAGCCAAATTATTTTACACGAAGCACACCTTCCAAGCAAGGGAGTCTATAGCAAAAATCTTTTTGGTGGAAGAGTCTGTAACAACATTGACATCCCTTGAAACTAAAGAGAAAGATGAAGATCTAGGCAGCTGGGCTAAACTGCTCTGGTGTTAGGAAAAGTTTGACCCTCCTACCCCATTTTTATTCATATAATAAGTGTGGCCCAGCAACTTTCTTACCGGTCCCTTGTGGGTCCTTATCTGGCCCGGCCTCAATAGAAATTTAAAAAAGAAAAAGAAAAAATGACAATCAAATTTTTTTTGGTAATAAACATAATGATTTTTGGTTGGAAACTCATGTTAGATCATAATGAATGCTAAAAGTTGAAACCAAATACATATTAAGAAATAAGGATGAGAAGCAGCTTATCCTCACTCTAAAGATACTGAACATCATGGTATGGGAAATCTCACATTGGATTCTTGGTAGAACTTGTCCATCATTTTCCAACCATGAAAATGCAAGGAAACCAGAAGGAAAGATAAAAACAAGGAATATGTGCGCCGAATCATATCGGTTAAGAAAAACGATGGAAAAAGGGCCAAAACAGGTGGCCTTTTTGTAGTTTCTGAAGGGAAAAAGTCCGGGAGGGTCACATGGGAACGGCGTGAGGGTATTATTATCTGTTTGGTTTGGCGTTTCTTTTTTTTGTCCCCTCATTAGGTCACATGCATGGTCTACTACATTATACCGTCACGTGGTTTTTCATTGGAGGATTCTGGATGACATGGGCCAGCCTGTCCAGTCAATCAATCCAACCATATGTTCCGTCCGTTCAATTTCAACATCCAAATCGAATCTGATTCTAGTACCATTAAATATGACTAAAAGAACTATGATTAACCTAAAAAAATATGATACTTGTATAGGGATACTTTCCAACCATGGTTTCAAGGATCGGTATTGTATCGATTATATCATATCGGTTGAGATGAATCCCTAATTCTTGATTGATCTAGGTTGATTACTCATATCATTTCAAGGGTAAAATAATAATAAAAAAAATATAATTTCCTAAAAAGCAACGGACAATAGTGATTGATACCTAACGATTCTCTCTGATGTCAATCCAGATTGAATTGATTGATACCTAACGATGCTCTCTGACATCAATTCAGATCGAATCGATATCGACAGATACCGATTCCAAGAACCAAATCCATTCTTCCAACAACTCTTCTTCCAATAGGTCCCCAAACATATATGCTTGGGATTATATATATATATATATATATATATTTTTTAGTCAGAAACAAACATTTTATTAAGAAAAATAGGAGAAAGTGAAGCTCCTTCCCACAAAATCAGGATTTACAAGACAAAAAGGTGGTTTAAACCACCAAGACCTAAAAATACCAAATCTAACAGCTCCCTGAGCTAAACAATGTACCCCTTTATACATAAAAATTTTTGTTAGAAAATATAAAATTGGATGAAGGCATTATTGAGATTTTACCTAAAATCCAATGAGACAATCTTTTATAAGATTGAATCAGAGTCTTCTGAAAAAGGCGCAAGATATCGAAATCATACTATATCGAGAAAATTCTTATATCTTAATACGAATAATTTACCAATTTAAGGGTGTCAATTGATACAGTTCGATACATACCAAATGTTTTATCTTAGAAACCAATACTATATCAAACCAAGAAAAATAATATTTTTTATATAAAATCATATCAGTTTCTTTCTATACGATTTTGATATGATAATTTGATACGATTTTAGGTTTCGATATTGATATCGGTATCGACATTGGTACCAAATTGACACCATTAATTATACAGCCACGGGTTAAGGGCAGCCGTTTGATTTGATCTGGTGGATCTAAACTAGGTCTAACCGGAATGGACTGCCGGATCTTACTACTACATTTGACCTAATTGTGGGACCCATCAATAAATCCAGACGATGCTTTGCTAGCCACTAGCGTCACAGTCAACCGATTTGAATGATAAGAATCATAATAAACTGAATTTCATAAATGGTTCCATTCACGGGCCCATCCTACGGAACGGCCGGTCCAGCTTGACAATTAGTAGATTTCGACCGTCTGATTGGTATTCTTTCTGTAATTAACTAAGTATTCTTGGCGATACACGGTAGAATTCCTCATCCCTCTTCTTTGATTGGTTGGAATCTGGGACATTTGGGATTTTGGACCCCGAATAATATTTTCCCTATTCCCCGTACATAATGCCAGTCTTTTCATTTGCTTTGCTGTACGACAAGCATTTCAGGACGTTTGATTCATCAATCGCATTGGTAATCTAAACTCTCCAACCAGTTGACCAGAAATAGAATCTTATTGACTACTTCACAAACTCTTCGAATGATGCATTAAGATTTATGATTCTGATCCAACGGATAAAACCTTAAGGAGCACTAACATTTATTATAGACATTAACACCGGGGCTGAAAACTATAAAGCCCGGTAAATCCGTAAATCACAGTCCTTCTCCCTCTCTCCCTCTCTCGCTTCGTCAGTTTTTTCTTTCCTCTCTCTCGCTTTCTCAGATACCCATGGCCGAGAGTTGCAACTCTCGAGGCTTCTCATGGCTTGTGAAATCCTGCTTTCCCAATCCACAAGAAACTCGCCGAGGAACAACTCTCGTCACTCGAGTCTCCGATAAGTCTCCACCGGAAAATCGCCACCATCAAACAACGTTCGCGTCTCTCCCTGATGATCTACTTCTTGAATGCCTCTCCAGAGTCTCTCCCTGTTCTCTATCCTCTGCTTTTCTCGTCTGCCGCAGATGGTCTCAAATCCTCGATTCATCCGATTTCTACGATCTCCGCCGCAGCCATGGCCATGTCCATAGAACTCTCTTCGCCGTTGCTTTTACAGATTTCGGAGTCTATGGAGCGAGCCACCGTATCGATACCAACATGCCATGGAAGACGACACTGTTTCCTGCGGTTGAGGTTGTAGCGCCGGAAACGTTCGACGGATCGTTCTCACACTCGCGTCTGACGGCGATTGGACGGCGGATATACATTCTCGGTCGAAACGCCACGATCCGATACGACGCTTGGACCGGAACAGTTACGCCTAGATCGCCGATGATATTTCCTAGGAAGAAGTTTGCCGCTGCTGCGGTTGCCGGAAAGATTTACGTGTCTGGTGGAGCCGCTCGGACCTCGGCGGTGGAGGAATACGACCCTGAGAGCGACACGTGGCGCGTCGCTGCGGAGGCGCCCAGGAGGCGGTATGGTTGCATCGGTGCCACTGTGGATGGGGTGTTCTACGCCATCGGAGGGTTGAAGATCGGTGGACCCCATGTAGAGGCGACACGCGGTGCCGGAGCTGAGGCCCATGTGTATGCTAGCACGATGGACTTGTATGACGTGGAGGCGAAGGCGTGGTTGAGGAGCCGTGCGGTGCCGGGCGGAGGTTGCGTAGTGGCAGCGTGCGCGGCGGGAGGACACATTTTTGTCCTTGCTAGCCATGCGGTGGAGCTCTCGTTTTGGAGATATGATGGGAGAAGGAAAAGTGGTGGATTTGGGGAGTGGTGTCGGGTGAAGACCCCGCCACTTCCGGCGCAGGTTAGATTGGACAGTACCGTTAGATTCAGTTGTGTGGGAGTTGGGGATAAGGTGGTGCTCGTGCAAGTGTTGGGATCAATTGATGACTTGTTGAGGAGGAGCCGGAGAACCTGTAGAGGGTGGAAGGAAGGGTTGGTGCTGGTTTACGATAATGACAAGGGAGAGTGGAACAGAGGCGTTGATCTACCGGAGGTTATCCGACGCGCCGCTTGCGTGTGTGTGGAGTGCTAGTAGCTAATGTACGCTGGTGTTGTAACTATGTGAAGTGGTCTTTGGCTTTGTTCCCTCTTTGGTGCTTCACTTTGGCAGTTTGGCCAAGCAAGGACAGGAAAGCAGTCTCAGGCGTGGGGGGCGTCCGGGCAATGTCTGGTCTGCTGGTAAGCTTTGCAGAAACTTCCAGCATGGACATGCGGTGTATGTTAGATGAAACATTATTTTATTTGCTAAATTGTCCTTTACGGCGTAAGTTAGAAATCCTCTTTGCGTAACTTTGAAGAGAACTTGTGGATTAGCTGGTGTGGGCCGGCAGCGTCATTAGAAGGCAAAGTAGTTTCTCGTCATACCGAATGCGACTACTTCCACTTTTCGAAGCAAGGAGGGAAGGATGTGAACTTGTGGTGGGTCTTGGCAAAAGCTTCATATTTGTGGAAGCTTTTTCTTTTTGCCACGTGGAAAGAGACTAAAATCTTACCGCAAGTGGTGAAGATGCCGATGGCGATGCCGGCGTTTAGAGTAACGTGACTCGTGCCTGTGGATCACTGTACATTGTGATCAATCCAAACCATTTGAGAAGCGTAATTGGAGTTTTGGATGTGATGATTCTATGTTTTGCTTCAATTATTGATCATGACCATTAGTTGATTTTTTATTTTTTTGGGTAAAAACAGGTCTATATATTTATGTATGACCAGCGCAAGGAATTTGATTTACATAGATCAGAAATCCAAGGAGTGGAAGAGGGCCAATTCACCCTACACACTAAGGAGGTAGCTTTCTGAGCGAAGGAGTCAGCAATGCTGTTATTCTCCCTAGGAACATACTTGAATGAACAAGAAAGAAAAAAGGTAGCCAGATATTTGATGTTCCAAATATCGAAAACTTTAAATTTGGGATCCACATCGTTGCTGTTTAGGATAGTGGCAAGCTCAAGATTATCTGTTTCCACTTCAATGTTTTCAATTGCTTCAGTAATAGTGTAATACTATGTAAGAGCCCACACCGAATGGAAAACAAGCCGTTGACCCAAACTTTATGAAAATATTAAATGCTCGTTAATGTGAAATGCCGAATAGGGGTACAAATGTACAATCGAGTTGGGATGTGCTGGGCATTTTTCAGGGTTCCAAAGGTCGCAACCCAGGCCCTGTTGGGCTTAGGGTGGGACGGGATTTACTCTGCTATCATTTGCATATTAGAAAATAAATTTTAACTTAGGGGACTGTTTCCAATGAGAGTGCTATTCCTTCACGGGAAAGCATTTACAATGTTATTTTCCTATTCATGGGGTGGACTAGTCATTTCGCCCTCCCATGTCTCTAGGTATAGGGGCCACACTTGCCTATAGGAATTTTTTTCTCATATAAGGATGCTGAGGTGGGGGAAAGGCATACTGGCATAGTGGTCTTTTTGTGCCGGCTTATTATGGGCATTGTGGTAGGAATTTTTTTCCCAAATATATATGGAAGAAAGAATACTACCTGATGCGGTAAAAATTGACCGGATGATCTTCCCTGCAGTTCCTGGTGCTTTGGCCGACCTGCACAGAAGAGATGATAGGAGAGAGCCGGGCTGACCCGACGAGGGATTCTCCGATGCCTAAATCAGATATTTCCACAGTAGATGCTCAAGAGAGCTTTTCCAGTAAAAGGAGTGAGTGATCGATGCCCCATGATGGAGGCTTACCTTGGTATTTATAGGCTGCTGATGGGAGAGAGAAGAAGGGGAGTTTGTGGAGAGTCTGGTTCAGGCGTAGAGTCCTTGAGGGGAGTGCTTGATCACATCCATTGAATGTAAGAGTGGATGTGTGCACGTTTCTGGGTGAATTACTTGAATGTGCAGAGCCGAGGTCACAGGTTGGTCGAGGCGAGGTGACTGGTAGCACGGCCTGATGGGGGGCCGAGGTGGCAGCATGACGTGATGAGATACCGAGGTGGAAGCACGGACTGATGGAGGGCCGAGGTAGTGGATTAGTCCTGTTCAGGTTTGCATACATGCTTCAGCCGTGCTGAGGAAGGGGACATATTTTGCCTCATCACCACCCACCTGCGTATGTTTATGTCTAGACATAGCAGGTGTGGCAATACTGTGCTACCCCTGCACTATAGATGATCTTGTAAACCCTCCCATTGGTCAATGCATTGGTGTGTACCTGCACTAGGCAAGATTTGGATCTTCTGTGGCGCAACATTGTGTCTAGCACGCATTCAACTCCTAGAAATGCCTTGGGCTGCGTGTGACCGCCTTGAGTTCCATACCAAGACACCATGTTGCATCACAGAAGAATTGAATCCCACCAGATAGGTAGCGTTCTCTTGCATATATTTTTGATGTATTATATCAGCGGCTTATATTAAATGTAAATCATGATAATCCATGGCCTTTATCTTGCATACATTAATTGGGAAAGGCTTTGCTCAACGCAAGGTCCCTGACCAATCTCGGCCTGGCCCAATGCCCCAACTCAACCCAAGGTCTATAAATCCAATTCTAGCATATATTGAAAAACCCAACCCAAGGCTTAAAATTTTCTGGTAGGCTACGGGTGGTGCTTGGGTTAGCCATGCCAAACTTGCACCCCTATCCCAATTATACATGTTGTGGATATAATCCATATGTGAGGTGGTGCACCAAGGCTTTGGCTCTTCTCTAATTAATTAGGCGTTCAATTAATGATCCAAGGGATGAGATCATCTCGGACACACATCTCAATGGATAGGCGTGTGTCCCCATATCTTTCTAATCCTTGAATCATTAATTGGGCGCATCCAAATAATTGGAGAAGAAATTTTTTTTTTCTATGCACCGAAGCACATCCTTTTGGCAGTAGGAGTGGGAGAGGGATGAGCCACTGAAAGGAAGGGCAGTAAACCGTAGAGTAGAGATACCATTACTGGTAAAAGGCCACAACCCATGCCCCGTGGTGAATCTGATTTTTAATGCCAAGAGGAATAGATGTCTGATGTGCTTTGTTTCCACTACCGAGGAACAAGAACAAACTAGTGGTGAGTACGAGTCCCATTGGATGCGCACTGGACACTATGTTGTGTCACAAAGGAGTTGAATCCGTATTTCGATGAACAAGATCGAACACAAAATGGGTCTGCTAAGAATGCGTCCATTGGGCCGGGTAGGAACCCAAGCATATTTATAAACGTCAACAAGATACGTACGCTTGACTCTTAAGTCCAGCGATCCAGCCGAAAGGAGTGCACACCCCTTAATTAAGGCTTTGCCGGACCTAAGAACTATTGACACCGGCCCGTATAACTAGGTGGATTGAGTTACATTTTTCTGATCCATAAAAACGTCAACAAGATGCGTATTGTTTCTCTTGTTTGATTTATGCCTCCATTATATTCGTATTTAGAATCATATGGATAGATCTCAAACCTTAATCTAGGTGGCAACTCTTGTTATCTAAGAAGAACAAATCATTCGGACGTCTTAAGTTCGACTACCATTAGGTACACCTTGGGCTACTCACACTGGGTGTTTAGTGCTCTTTACTATTCTAAGTGAAAGTTGAATGGTTCTCATTCAACCCTAGTATAACCCGGTTCATACCTGAATAGCCGTCGTTAAAAAAAATAAAAATAAAAAATAAGAAGAACAAATCATTGTTCTCACACCATGTTTTTATGATAACCAATCAAGTAGTTCTAAATATGGGTGTTATTCAGTTCGGTCTTGATTTTGAAATTGTTTGATTTATTTCGATTCATGTTGTAATGATAGGAACCAAAACAAACAATTATTATTTAATACTCAATATTGGGATAGGTCTCAGTGAATACTGATTCGGAACGTGTAAGATCGGATGGATTTATCCTTTATATTAAAAAAAAAAAAATCACTTTTTTTACCTTTGATCTATACCAATTATCCGATCCACATAGGATTGCACTCTCCTAATTCCACATTGCCGTTCAAATCTATATATATTTACCGTAACACCTTTTGTTTTTCTAAACGAAAGATTGTTAGCCATGTGCTAACGACAGAATAACAATTTTAGGGAAAAAGATCCTAGTGTGGGGAGGAAAATAATCCTCTGTTTTTCTCATTCCTGTTTTTCTTTGTTTTGTTACCTACAAAACGCGACACGTAGACAATTTTAAAACTAACGCACTGGATGTAATAATCCTCACCCAATCTTGACCGTTAGTCTCATTATTATCCATGTATCGCGTTCTGCAGATAGCAAAACAAGGAAAAATATGGATGAGAAAAACAGAGGATTTTGATCCGTGTGGGGATGCTTAATTTCTTACATCCTCTCACATCCTATTCTTGTGCGTTTTGTATCAGTACTCTTATCTCCTTTTTTATCATGCTTTTGTTGATGCAATCATTTCTCAGACCGTGATTGGTGCGAGGTAGGAGATTTTACCCACAATGGGAGAAATCATTTTCATAATTTTACTATAAAAGATGATTCAAAAAGATAGATTGTGGATCATGATTAGTTAAAACAGGAACGACAAAAAAACTTTGATTTGTACGATGTATTTAGAACAGCTTAGGATTTGAAAAATATCAAACATTTCAAGAACAGAAAAAAAAAAAAGTTGGAAAAAATGGAACCAAAATAAGTAATATGCACCCAAAAATTGATGAATCACTTGACTAATGCATCCAATGTATAATTATACACAGTTTGACTCAAGGATGAGCCTACATGTATAAGCCTTTTGCCTCGGATAAGTCATATGTGTACGTTTGAAAATTAATGTATACGCGAGCCATTGACACATAGGATCATGGTTTGGGATATCGGTTTTAGATCGGTAGTATCAGCTGAGGCCGATACCAAATTATGGCTGATCTCATATTGGTACTGTAATGGAATGAATGAAATGGTATGGTATGGTACGAATAAATTGTAAAAAAGTCAGAAATTGGTTTTTTATATATTAAAATTTTTTTTTTTATTATTTTAAATTAGGGCCAAAACCATTCGAAATTGTGTGGATACGATTAAGGATGTGAATTTGTAACTGAAATCGTTTATCGAAACCGAATCGATCCATTTACACCGAAATCGCAAAACCGTTTAGTAAATGGTGCGGTTATGATTTCAAGTTTCAGGCCGATTAGCTAAACGGGTCAGGTCGGTTTTAACCGTGAAACCCGTTGGTTTCAAACCGAATTGAAATCGTTTTAACCAAATCGTTTAAAACCGTTTAAACCGATCCCATCAATCCGTATAACAATTAAATGAAGTAGGGGCAGTAATCTGTATAACAATTAACAATTAAATTAAGTGTCCATCCAGCTTTGGTGTGATTTATTGCAATTCAGTTCAAGTTTAAGCTTTAGATCATGAAATTGTAATCCATATATGTTACTATATTACTATGTTATTATAGATGGGGTGTTTTGGCTGAACCACCTGTCATTTTAATATTTTATGCTGTAGAAGGCTGGATTTGAATGTTGTATGATATTAGTTCTAAATGTTTGAGAATGACCATGCAAAGAAATAGCACTAGATTATCAAATTAAGATATACCATCGTTAATATAGAATCTCTTATTTGTAGTTGCCAATTATTTTTGGATAAGCTTATGATCTTCAGTTTAGAGATGGTTGCAAGTTATAACAAACCGATTGTAACCGTTTTACAAACTGTATAGAATAAATCGAAATCAAAACGATTTAAAATCGTAAAACCGACACAGTTTAGAAACCGTTTACTAAACGGTCACGGTTTCAGAAAGTGGAACAGTTTAGTAAATGGTACGGTTATGATTTTAGTCAAATAAATATGAACCGAACCGATCCACACTGTTTAAACCTAAACCGAACCAATTAACACCCTTAGATACGATGATACATATCTGATCCCTGTATTTTCGTGGTGATCCATACCAGATCCAATAATGAACATAACTAAATCATGCATAAGATATTACATTATTTTTCTTGGGTAAGAAATTTTTTTTTGGGGGGTGGGGGAGAATCTTGTAGATTTGATTTAGTAAACACCACATAGGTGGACCAATGAGAGAACACGCAGGAACATATTCATTCACTACGAAATCTAGCCATGGCATGTGCATGGTGGTGCCTAATGATGGTTTTGTTATTATTTTGTAATGAATAATGATTTTTCTTTGGAGGAAGAGGGGGGGGGGGGGCATGTTTCTTTCTAAAAAAATCTTAAGAAACATAAGAGCTATAGAGTGACAGGTTGTCAAGGAGTGTTCTTTTGTTGCCTACCCCTACACTTGTGGCCTGAGGTCCAACGTTGCTACACACTTTGCCTGGTGATCCCTTTTAGAGCTAGGTTGTAACATCCTCATTCAGTCAATGCAATTGCTTTGCCTTCCTGTTATTTGTGCTCGTGCATGTCTATGGTTTTGTTTCATCCTTTTGATGCTTAGCTTAGGTTTGTGGCTATTGCGTGTTATTGTAACAAGGACATTTGTTTCCATTGGTCCATAACATCTAGGCTAGGCAAGACCCATTGAGAGGCCATAGGGAGAATCACTGTTAGTTAAAACGTGTTCGTGTTTTTTTGCCGTTTAAAACACGTTTTGCCGTATGCTTCCATACAATACGGAAAAAAATGGAAACGGTAAAAGAATGCCGTTTTAAACGCGTATCCGTTTTTTAAGGGTAAAATAGGAATTTTATAAAAAAATAATAATAATAATAAAAAAAAAACCTATTAGTAAAAGTGAAGAGTGAAGACAATATGGTACTTGGTTTTTTATTTTTAACTTTCATACTATTTATAGGAAAAAAATCTCATCTTCTTATAGCCCAATGAGTAAAGAGAAGCTAAAGTTAACAACATCTCATTTTCTTGTAGCCCATTGGGCTCTTTTATCTTGGGATTCCTAGAGCTTTTGGAATATTAGATGCATGTATACAGGTAATAATCTCTCAAATTGCATGAGCATACTACTGTTTTTTTGGTTTCGTTTTTTTGAAAATTACACGTTTAATACTCGTACCGTTCGTTTTCGTCCGTTTGCCGTTCCCTTTTTTTTTTACCTTACCGTTCATCGTTTTTATCTGTTTAAAACCTGTACCGTACGTTTCTGTTTTTTTGCCGTTCCCATTTTAACTAACAATGGGGAGAATCACAAGGGATCCCATTGAGCAACATGCATTACAACAATACAAACTACTAGTACTATTTTTTAAAGATGGGAGTAGGAGGATCGAACGAGCGACCTTCTTCTCTGGACCTATGCTAGCTAGAGCTCAATTGCCTTGCTACATGCCATTGAGCTATTCTTTGGTCCCCAAAATGCATGATATTTTAGAAGTATGTTTTTTCAATTGAATAAAGCGGGAATATGTTTCGTGTTAAAACTAAGGTCAAAAGAATGGTCATTTGTCGCATGGCCTTTAAGCTTAGACACAGAGGGCAGAAAAATAGCACCCCTACCCTTGGAACCCCAAAACCCTACTCTATCTTTATGCCCATTTTTGTCCTCTCATTAGCCCCCGCATTGGCATAGGGGCCGTGTGACCAAGGATCGTCTTCCGTCTAAAACCAAATAGAAAGATTTTTGATCCATTGACCATGTGAGAATCATGATATAAGTCCATCATCCAGTTTGATTATGTTATGACATGAAACACATATTAAGCATACCTACAAGGGCTGCTCCTGGGAGTGAAACATGCAATGGAGGACGGATAGGATCAAGGGGATATTTGGACTTACTCAAACAATCTTCTCCATGGTCTATTTTTCATGATATCCCTATTTTTTGGACATCCAACCTTTTTTTATTAAACTCATTTACTATCTCAAACCACCTGATGATGATATAATTACTTACCCTAAAACTGATTGCTTTTTGGTTCTCAAGAAGAGAATCTCAATACCCTCTCCAATAGGGTATCATGATGTGCATTTTCGATTTAATTTTCTCTTGTTAAAAAAATAAAATAAAATAAAATCACTTTTATTACAAATATAACAAGTGTTACTATTTCTTCAACAAGGTGGAGGAAAGAGTGTGAACCAGCAACATTAATCCTTTTCATTGAATAGTATTTATCCCTTTCGAGCAGTTAAATAAACCCCTGAAAACGTACATGGTCGGTTTATGACCTATCGACTCCTCTGATTATACAAATTAACCCCACCAAAATGGGTTCCATATGAAGTCTCCAAGGATAATCATTGCTTCATGAAAGGCAAAAGGTGTTACAGCCAAGTGTACATGAATTAATTGGCCGGGCATCACCTACCGCGTTTGCTTTTCTTTATTTTAGATAATGATTAGGGCAAAGAATAGGAAAGGAGACGAGAGAGACATGTCAATTGAAAAAAAGAAGAAAAAAAGAAGAAAAAAAGAAGAAAAAAAGAAAAAGACTTTTTTTTGGTACCCGTGGGACATGAAAGTTGAAATACAGGTTTCATCAATCATAGTACGGTGTATGGACATAAAAGAGAGCAAGGGTGTCAAATTAGAACTAGAACTGGATAGAATGAAAATAACTGTCTATTTGCATCAAATCAAATAACATGTTAACCGTATACATTGAATCAAACTAAACCTAAATTATATTTAACCCTACAATATATGTCTTTGTCGAGTAGTGTTAAATTATTCACGATGGTTTTCTTTGTTTAATTATATAAAAAGGGTGTATGAGTTCGGTACAAGCAGCTCATAGAATTCAGCTAAGGCCATTATATTTGATAGAGAAAAGACTTCAATATGCACAATAGGAGATTGGAACAAACATAATTTGGTTACCCATCTATCATTTTTGAAGATGAAATTTGACACATGATTAAGTTAAACAATCCCTAAATATCTAACAATATCAAATTTATCACATTATTCTTTTACATGGCAGGATCAAATCACAAAGATTCACCAAAAAAGAAAGAAGATGATTTAATGTCATTTTGTCTATATAGGATGGACTCATCGTATAAGATTTGCTATGTACTACCTTTGTTTCAAGGAATTAAAAACTTAATTTGTGGTTGACCATTTGGTCTTTGTTTTCTTCTTTCGCCTTGTTTTAAGCTTTGTGGTGCTACTTAGCTTCTCACTAAATTGGCTTATATCTAACCTTTTGACTCTATTTTTTTTGTTATTTTAATAAATTATTTTAGGGAGTATACAACATATTAGCCTATAACACCAATGGTTGTCCCAAATGAAGTATCATACATGAGGGATAGGTGATTCTTTCAAAAGGTGCAAGAGAGAGAGACACACAATGAATGTATCTTAAGTTATACCGATGATATACTAACCTTTTTCCATTTATATAAAAAAAAAAATTCTCCAAGACTACATATCCAATTATACCCAATCCGACTAGGCTTAGAATTTCCTTTAAAATGAAAAATTAGTCTCAAAAGAAGAGATAAGCATTATTAAATAGTCACGCTCACATCCTACCCTCATGTACATGACCATAGTCAATATTTCAAACCAACCGTTCACACTTCACAAGTCACACACTCAAGTGAGTCACAACTAACATTTCATATTTCGAGGCCCACTTGACGTCAGTGGTGACGTTGGATGACCTGAGAGTCTAATATTCTTCTGTTAAGACAGGAAGGTTCCTATTTGATCTCAATTATTAAGTTAAAAAGAGGAAAATGACAGGTTTAATTTATTAATTTATATCTAAAAGGTGTTGTAATTTTTGTATGGTTACTTCATTATATGGGATTCATAAGTGAACACGACAAGTCCTACAATAGCTTCAATGAAGGTCTTGGATTTATTTTCCATGGTAGCTAACGTAACCTTCTACAATCTACATCCTGCATCTGATCCGATCCAGCTCCTTTTTTCCTCCATTATTGTTGGTGAAACAATGGCTATTCGGTCAGGCATCCTTCGGGCTATTCAGGATAATTAGGGTTATCTTGTGATTGAATCCGATAATAAAGTTCTAACCTCTATTTTCAATGGCAATCGAGTACCCCTCACCACATGCAATAGTGGTTTTACTTGTTCAAGATATCATTCACACTGCATCTTATTTAGAATCATACTTATTTGCTGTTGTTGTAAAGGAGAGAAACACATTAATTACTTGACCACTTTATCAAGGTCAGTCCGTAACATGTGGACCATTTGATTCCTTTCCACTCTAGATCTATGGCTTTCTGAAGCTATTAATTTGAAATCCATGTATATTACATGTTATCAACAGTAAAGCTATGTTTATTTATAGAAAAAAAAAAAAAAAAACGAATGGGGTCCATAATTTTTTAGATGGCACACTGTGGTCTCTGTTATTGTAGATCAATTATAGGAATAATGAACACTAGGATAACCCAGTGGTGGTAGCTTCGGTTTGTGGAACCAACACCCAGGGGAAGAGGTCGTGCGGTGGGATCGAACCCTGTCATACGCATTGTGTGAGTGTATGTGTGTGTGTTTTCGGTTTCAGATTCGATTCCCTATCTGTGCATCTGTGATTTAAGTGGAGATCATGGAGGTGGGTTACTGTGCTAGTCTCCCCGAGGATTAGTCGAGGTTGAAGTGCACGTAAGCTGGGCCTAGATAGCTTGGTTTAAAATATATATATATATATATATATGAATAAAAAAGACTTAAAAGAGTATAAAATTCCATTTTTCATGGTAGTTGAGCAGCCAAAAGAACACCTAAACAATAGAAAAAATAATCATTCCCTTACCAAGGTTTAACAACCCTGAATAGGACAGATTTATAAATCATCTCAGAATAGATCAAAATCGAACTGAGATTTGGGCGGATATGCCACAACCCTAAAAATTAGAACCTGAGAAAAGAATGAAAGATTTTTACAGATTTATAATTTTTTAGAGTTTCTGATTAAAAAAACTTGTAAAACATGTTACAAAGAGATGGATTTCATTGTGCTATTCAATAATCAGAAAACAATGAAGATACAAATTTTTTCATGGTAAGAGTGTAAGTTGGTTTGATTGTGATTTTAAAATAACTTTTATAATCTAAAATCGAATTGGTTCGGTTTTCTTTGGTTCTTATTTGGTTTTTATATTGATTTCATTTGTTTCATTTAATGTCTTGAGAATTTGGTTTAATTTTTTCAGTTCCGATTTATACGAAATTTGAAAATGTCAAATATATACCATAAAAAAGCAAGGCATGAATGAAGAAATGAATAAAACTGTGCAGTACTGCTGTAAAAGAAAAATGAGGAGAATCTATAATCAAAGACAAAAGCGAAAGAGGCAAAAAGAAAATTGAAATCTTAGGACTCATATTTTACCATACATTGAACTTTGATGTAAGATTTTAATCCTTCCTTGTTTGAGCAATGACATATTTCAAATGGAGTTATGAGTCCAAAATATGGAAGAGACCTTTTAGGGTATAACATGATTCATGTTCGATTTAAGTTTGGCCATATGGGTTACACTTAATTCAGTTTGATTCAATTTAAACCGATGGATTTTAACCTACAATCAAAACCAAAATTGAACTAAATAAGTTTCAATTTTCAATACTAAAATTCAATCAAATTCGTTCAACTAGATCAGATTTAAATGTCAGATTTGATTAAATTGACACCCTTAATTCATGATCAATTTTAAAATATATTGATAAATGGATAAAGGACAGGCCTCGACATAATGGTTAGGTTATTCCATTGTGACCTAATAATCATTAATTAGAATTAAGAAATAACCTCTCTTCGAAGTGAGGGTAAATGGGTCATCCGATTCCGATCCGATTTTGTAAACCATGTTCCCCTCTACAACATAACCGATGACGACCACACATATTACTTTTTGAGATAGCCTCGCTGTCAAAGGTAACCCTTTTGTCAAACCTTATCATCAAAACTACCTTGATTTTTCCTTATTTATTTATTTATTTATTTATTTGGTTTTCTTAACCTTCAATAACATACCATTCCTCCCACGAGGGATGTGATGCCACCGTCCACCAGAGCAAGAGGGGATAGAGAGGCTACCCACTCCCACTTTCCAGTTTGAAGGAACCTACTTTTGTAGCCTCATGATCTGTACTCTCACCATTTTTACCATATTCATGGAAGCTTCATTGTGTGTGGGGGACCCCATCCCCTGATTTTTCCATTAGAACAGGTTAACTACTGGATTAATTAGTAGATGGTGGTGTTTAGTTCACTCCTTGCTGTTCTCACTCAACAATTCCAAGCTTTTGGAGCTGTCTGCAATGGCTAGATTCAGAAGCATCAGTAATATATCACAAGTTTTGTTTTTCTTGTTCTTCTCTTGGAGCTTAGGAACCAGTGGATCTGAAGCAAAGGACACACTACTATCAGGAGAGAGCCTTAGAGATGGAGAGAAGTTGGTTTCTGCAAACAAGCTTTATGAACTGAAGTTCATAAACCTTCAGACTTCACAGAACCGTTACTTGGCAATTCTGTCCTTGGGCTATGATGGTAGATCAGTATGGATAGCCAACAGCAAGAACCCTCTCATGGATTCCTCTGGAGTATTAACCATTAATGGAGAAGGTAATTTGGTGTTAACCAGTGGCAATGGCACTTCATCAACCACTATAAATTCTGAAAAACCCACCATGGGTGGTGGCAACACAAGTGCTACCCTTCTTGATTCTGGTAATTTAATCCTTAGAGATGGAGAGCAGATCTCATGGCAGAGTTCTGATTATCATTCTCATTACACAGTTTACCTTCAGAATGATTCCACTTCAGGTGATCATCTCAAACTCTTCTTTTTTTTTTTTTTTTTTGAACTCATTGAAATGGTTAATTACCAGTTATTATAAGTTCTGAAATTCTTCTCATTTCGTCTCCTTTGATCTTATTATTTTAGGGACTCAAACGACCACCCAGAATGGAGATTCTGGTGAGTTTCCATTTTTGAAAATTCTTTTGGGTTTCTTAGATTTTTAGATTTCTGAGATGATTGGTTCCATGATTTTTAGCTAGCTAGCTAGATTGTTAAGTCAAACACGTTTATTGAAGGATTTGCAAATTCATCATTTCGAGATAGAATGGTAGTACTAGTGGTTCTTAGAAGAGCTTATCACAGGCGGCCTGTGGGCCAAACGTAAAGTCGCATTAGGCGAGCTGATTGGGGCTTTCAACTACCATTGAAGCTTTCCCCCAAATCCATTCTTCTTTGTTGGTGAAGAGTATACTGTAGTGTTCCCCATCTCACTTTTTTTCGCGTACGAAGAACTCTTTGAATCTGTCCGATTTTACGGTTTAGATTCCCCGAATACACAGAGTCACACCTAATCAGTATAGTAGATCAGTCGCAAGGCGACTCTCTATAGTGTTCCCATCTCACGTTTCTTCAAAAGTTCATATTAATTCCACCAAAGCCGACCACCCAATTACCTACTCTTGGTGTGAAATGTGTCTCCAATGTTTAATATATGGTTCCACGTTGGATCCTCACTCTCTTTCACCTTCTCCAGCACAGCAAAAGGATACCCAAATTAAGGCATTTTATATATGTATTTTAATGAAACAAAAAGGTGTGTATATCTCCCTAACATTTATAAGCTGTTACTAATAATTATAGGTCAAAACAACTTATATTTAATGTCTTTCAACTGCATGGACTCTTGATTGTTATTGGTGAAAGCCTGACCCTAGTCTAATCTAGGAAGTAGTGTTCACTTGTCTTCAAAATATATATATTCTCTCACTCGTTTAAGGAATAAGCCTCTTGAATTGCCTTGGGTAGCTTCTTACTTTTAGGGAATTAGGAAGAATTGTTCACTTTTCTTCCACACACATAGTCTCTTGCTCGTCTGTGAATGTATTAGGCTCTGTTTGGTATCATTCTAAAAAAATATTTTTGGAGTTTTTTTGTTCTATTGGAACAAAAAAATAGAATCTTCTGTTTGGTGCACTTATGGTCTGTTTCTGTTTTTTTGGAACAAAAAGTGAAAAAAAAAAAACTGAAAAAACGAGATTGGACGGAACTCCATTTTGGAGTTCCGTCTTCCCAGTTTCGTTCCATTTTATAAAAAAAAAAAATTTCATTCCCGATAAAAATCTGAAATTTTGAAACACCATTTTTTCGTTTAAAAACTGCATTTTGACACAGAAACTGAAATTTTCGTTTTTGATACGAAACGGCGCATCTGGAACAGAAACGATACCAAACGGGCTCTTAGAGTTTAAGGGAGAAAGTCCCTTGAATTTTTTTGGTGTAATTTTGTACTTTTAGAGAATTGGGGTTTCTTTATAGCACCTTAACTCTATATATAGGGTATGATCTCATAAGAAGGTGGCGATGAGAGTTAGTACTTTCTTCATCAGGATTGTGACGAGGACATAACCTGTCTTAGATGAACCACGTAAAATAGTTATACTTTGTATGCATTTTTTTTTTTTTTCATATTTCTTTTGCTATCATTATTTTTCTGCATCGTTAATTCCTAATACTAATGGCTTGCAAATTCTTTCAAGTCAAACTTAATTCTGTCTGACTTCAACTTCCCCACTTCAAAGATTATCAAAAGCGAAGTCCAGTCTCTAGGTAATACATAAAAGATGCTTAGACGGTACCGAATTTTCCATAATATATAGTAAATAATTTTAAGATGGCTACCCTACAATGGCAAAAGGAGAAAAGCTAAACTTTTTGAACAAACATGGGAAAGCAAGCATACTATAATACTATACTTTTAATTAATGCACATACAAATATATGTCATAAAGTCATCCTATAAAATGGGACCATGGTATATGTTGATATGCCCTTTGGTACATTATGGCTACCCTAAAATTCTTAGTAGTGATTAGGTGACTAAGGTATATCTCTCAAAGTCTTTCTAGATGAATTTTTTTCCTGGGGCTTCAATTCTGAATGGTTGAACTTTGAAAATTTGGTGTCTCTGAAACATATATTTGGGCTCAACTACTGCCATAAGTAATTCAAAATAGTTGATTTCCTTAGTTGGACTTTGTGTCGCTACATTTGAATGTCTAGCAGATAAGTATATAGAAGGTTGAGTTTCTTGATTATTATTATTATTATTATTATTATTATTATTATTATTATTATTATTATTAACTATGAATATAATTAATTTTGTTTTCAGGTCATCCAACCAAGAGCAAGCTGTGGTTACAAGTCACAGTGTTAGTCTTAATCATTATGTCAGCCTTTCTAATAGCCTTCATAATCTGTAGATTAAAGAGCAGGCTGTTTGGCAATCAAGGTAAACCACCCGTCAACGAATGAAATTTTTCTGCTACCCGGGTTCACAGTCAAAGAAATGAAATCTTAAAGGGTATTTTGAATAAGCTAAACCTAGGAGAGTATTTGTGAAACCTAAAGGAAAGTAAATTATTCCATTTCTTTGACTACGAGCTTAGGTAACAGGGAAATTCCTGCAACCCATCTACAGTCATAACTGCTTTTGGAGATACACTGATTTCATCTTGGATCTATGGTTTTAACCTTCCTTCTTTGTAATCATAAACCAGGAAATAATGTGAAGAGGGAAGAGACTGAAAGTGGGAGCTCAAATTTGCTATTAAATAAGTTAAATAGTGACATAGAAGCTGCATACAAAAATAGCAATGCAAGTGATCAGCAGAAATTGCGTGGGAACAAGGACTCTGAATTGCCATTATTCAGTTTTTCTAACATAGAATCTGCTACAAATAATTTCTCTACTACCAATAAGCTTGGAGAAGGTGGCTTTGGGCCAGTTTATAAGGTAATCTCTACCTCATTAATACATAATAATTCTAAATTATTCTAAAACAATGAGGACTAACTACATTGCAAGTTATAATATGATATGTAGGTCCAAACCTTTTCTATTCTTATTTTTCAGATAGTTTATAAGATGGGATTATTATTGCAGGGTAAGTTGGTAGAAGGACAAGAAATTGCAGTAAAAAGGCTTTCTAAATTGTCAGGGCAAGGAATGGAGCAGTTTAAAAATGAATTCACATTGATATCTAAACTACAACACAGAAACCTTGTTAGGCTCTTGGGTTGTTGCATTGAAGGAGATGAGAAGATACTAGTCTATGAATACATGCCTAACAAAGGCTTGGATTCTTTCCTCTTTGGTTTGTTATTTAACCCTTCCAACTTCTTGTTACTCATTGTTTCATCAGTTTGTAACATTAATGATGGTTTATCTTCTCTTATTTAAGTTTAACTTCGATGTAGATCCGGCGAAACGGACATTATTGGATTGGAAAACTCGCATTAACATAATTGAAGGGATAGCACAAGGGCTTTTGTATCTTCACAAGTATTCTAGATTGAGAATCATTCATAGAGATTTGAAGACTAGCAATGTTTTATTGGATTGTGACATGAATCCCAAAATATCAGATTTTGGCACAGCAAAAGTTTTTGGCGAGAATGAATCCCAAGCCAATACAAATAGAGTCATTGGGACATTGTAAGTAAACTTTACCTTTAGATAATGTTTACATACCAAAATCTCTCCCCATCTCTCTTTGTTGGGAATTTAGTCCCACGTCGGCTATTAACTAGCCTACTGCGCCCCCTTACACATTTGGAAGTCCCTCCATTCACTAGTTCGAACTTTTATGATGAAAACTTTACAGTATTGGGAATTTAGTTCCACATCGGCTACTAACTAGCCTACAACCCCCTTTATAGAACTCGAAGTCCTTTCACTATTCTACATCCTAATAAATTATTCTGACTGTTGGATTGCAGTGGTTATATGTCACCTGAATATGCAATGGATGGCCTTTTCTCTGAGAAATCCGATGTATTTAGTTTTGGGGTGATGATGTTAGAGATTGTGAGTGGTAAAAAGAACAATGGTTTCTATCAGACAGCTTGTGAATTAAACCTACTTGGATATGTAAGTCACCCATACTCAATCTCAGCTTTCATTTTCTTTCCCCCTTTCCTTTCTATGCATTCATTTGATCCATGAAATTTTCATTTCCATTTCAGGCATGGGAGATGTGGAATAAGGGAAAAATATTGGAGTTGATTGATAGTACTTTAGTAGATTCATGTTCAATGAATGAATATGAATTTATAAGGTATGTGACTGTGGGCTTCTTGTGTGTGCAAGAGAGTGCAGCAGATAGACCAACTATGTCTGAGGTTGTTTCTATGCTTAGCAATGAGACTACCGCTTTGCCATCTCCAAAACAACCTGCTTTTACTATAGGCAAAAGTAATACTGGTGTTGAGTCTTCCTTATCATCTGGACATGAAACTGTCAATGATGTAACTATTTCAGTAATGAATGGTAGGTAGTACAGCACGAGAATTTTTTTGGGTAAATGTATAGCCAGAGATTTATTATTAACTCATTAAGGCTCCTCCATTTCTTTACCAAAAATTAAGGTCCCTCCATTTTGTCTGTTTCTATATACATGATTTCATTAATGTGTATATAGTCATGTGGTTAGGATTCAAGTCCACTTCTATAGTCATGTGGAGTAGAGTCCAGCAGTACTTGTTTTCTTCTTTTCCTGCCAAGATAGGGTGTCAATCAGTTTTTTCGATCTGATTTTGGTTCAGGTTGAGTCGATTCGGTGTAGGAATGATGAATCCGAAAATAAATCAATGAGAAAACTTCGGCTTTGATTTGAGTTATATTTATTTTGTTATGGTTTCTTGTATCTTTGGCCCGGTTTGGGTTAAGTTTAGCCTACATGTTTATACAAAAGTACGGAAAAAATCTGATTTTTTGTGAATTTCAGGCTGTTATCAGCTTGGTTTTCGTTTCAGGTTTAGTGTCAGTTTTCGATGTGGTTTGATTTGGTTTCAGGGTTGTACTACCCAGCCCAAAGCCATCCCAATAAGGCCTTGGTCCAGGTCAATTCAGTTGGATATGGATCGGCTTACTCTCTCTCTCTCTCTCTCACATCGGCCATGCACAGTCCCAATCGGGTCAGCTTGGGAAACCAACCCGACCGAACAGCCCAAGGATCAACCTAGTTCAGGCTTCCTATCCTTAATGCCAATGATGAGTCAACAACACTTAATGGTTGGCATGCCATCCATGATTTTGAAAACATCTTCCATCATTTTTGGGAAGTATATGACTTGAAAATAACAGATAAGATTCGTTGCTTGTACGATCACCTAGTCATACAAAGTATAAGCAACTGATCCGTTTTCACTTAAAAAGTGATCACAATTTTAAAGCACTTAAGGGCGGCTAATCAATTTCCATAAAACTCTTACCTTCTCATTCCTATATTTTATTAGGAATTGAAAAGTCTATCTAAGAAGATTTCGGTTTAGGAAAGGATTGGATTAATTAGCACATGCGTGAGTCGGATCTTTGTTCTCTTCCTTCCTAAATTTTTGGGAGTTATTGTTGGAATGATCAAAAGAGGATCAAAAAGCAAACCCATTTTGACCTCATTCCTATATTTTGGTGGGACTCGAGGCTTGAAGACATCTTCCCTTATTTATAGGAGGTTTTAGACTTTGAAGGTACTTCACAAACTCGCCAAGCTTGAACAGTTCATTGTCCAACTATTTTTACCTTCCCCATCTTCCCCTACCTTTAAGGAAGTGAAATCAACTAAAGGAGACACCTAGCCTTTGGACAATTTTGAGGAGAGAGAGCTCATTGTCCAACTATTTCGAAGGTCCCCCATCTTACCCTATTTTTAAGGAAATGAAAACAAAATTAAAAGAGATACCTGGATAATTTTGAGGAGAGAAAGAAAGAGAATTAGATTATTTTGAAGCTTGACACCTAAGCTCGATGATTTCTACAAGTTCCCCTTTAATTGTATTTTGAACAGAATTCTTGGGGAAAGTTTTCTTAAACCCGTAGAGGATGGTTCACCCACTATTTTTATTATGTTCCCAAAATACATTTTTGATGCCTTTTTTTGCCATTCGATGGTCGCAACGAATGAATTCCCATTCATCGTGGGTATAGAAATACTCGATCCATATTCTCTAGGCAAAGGAAAAGAAACCAAAGCCACTACCGAGAGCCAATTTTGGGGTCTCCCCACCTTATATTCTTTAATTTATTTTTAGTTATTTTATGTGCCAAGGATCTCAATATCGATTAGGGTCACAACTTTTTGAAACAAAGCAAGTTAATATCACCAATTAAAGCACAATCACACCCCATTGTTCAAAATTTTGGCCCCATTGAAGATGTGTTGGGGGTACAATGTCCTGTATTTCATAGCTTTTGTTTGTGTATTTATTGTTGAAGTTGCCGCCCTGAGAAAATTAATTTAAGAGCTACATGAATATCAGTAATGTGTGCCTAGCTATGTAGGTTTCACTATGAATTTATAGCGTTGATTCATTATTTATAATCTAATTAAGAGTGACATAAGGACGAGCTACTGTAACCCTATTTTCCATTGATTTTCATTTCTTTTTTGTATCTTTTATATTTTTCCGTTTCTATAAGATGAATAAATTTCCACTTCGTGAGTGGATTCACACCTCTTTTTTTTAATCGAGTAATACCATGGTTAAATGAAAACCTTTTAATTTTTATGTGAATGGCTCTACAGAGATGAGAAGAATCGAATTCAAAACAACACGCTATTTAAGACGAAAATCACTTACCAACTCCACTACCCCTTGAAGTTTCAGCCATGTCCAGTAACCCTTTTACCAATCCTTTTCCATTCAAAACACTGAATCAAAGCAGCCAAGTCCTTCCTATCCCAAATGGGATCAACCACTTGCTTTTGGATTAACAACCCCTTCAGATCTCTCAGGCTTGAAAAGGTCGTAGCATCCTCCAACTGCTTAGGGTCTCAATGAACAGCCCATGCATTAACGAACAAGATTGTACCACGTGGTATGTCAAATTCTCCTACAGTGCAATCCTCAGATGACTGGTGTGGCACTAGAAGTGGTCCAGCTGGAAACAATCGAAGGGTCTCGTTGATGATACATTGAAGGTAGTTTAGCTTGGGAAGATCTGTTTTCTCCACCATCCTTTCACGTCCCACATTAGCTTCAATCTCTGCTTTAGCTTTGTTTAGCTTCTCTCAGGATTTAGATCCTCTTTAATTCTTAATTGGATAATTTTTGTGTAATTCTCTCTATACATACGACACTTGTATATTTTTTAAATCGAATGATTTCAAATAAGAATGTTAATCGATTCGGTTCTAGCGTAAATGGTTCGATTCGAACCGATAGAAAATCTTTTAGATAAAACCAAAATCGAAGCATTTAATAATTTTTTGCTTAGGGTGTGTTTGGAAGCCAAGAAAAGAAAAGAAAAAGTACAAATTTTGTACATTTTTCTTGAATTAAGAAATTCTCTTTGTATTTGGCATGTTCGAAACCATTTCTGATCCTTCGATAAAAAGATTCATTCTCTTCATAAAAAATAGGAGGTAGAACTAATAAAGATTTCTTTTTCGATTCATCCCTGGAGTTGAATACCTCATTCAAGAATTTTTTTGGATCCAATCCGTAGGAATCAATAGAAAAGGCAAATCCCTTATGATACAGCAGATTCATTCGGTTATTGATAGAGTGAATAGATCCGCCATTTCTTGAAATCTCTCTTCTGATTTAAAATCGTGGTGTAACAAATATCCCCCCAGAAGATTCTTTTTTGAATTTCAAAATTCACCTTGGAAATGATGAAGTTTTCTTTTAGTGCCAAAATAAAAATCTTACCAAAAACATAAGAAAATATAAAAAAAAAAAAAAAAAAAAAATCCTTCTAATTGTAGCCAATATGCATTTTTTTTTTCTTACCATTTCATTTTTTTTCTATTCTTTACTTTTCTTTTCTCTTGGCTACCAAACACAGCCTTAAGGTCAGCAAAGAGTATATTAAATAAAAAGAATGAGAGAAGGCCAAGGCCATACAAAATACAAGTGACAACTCAGTCTTTAACTACTACACAATTGTCACCATTGCGAAGCATTTAATAATCAGTTTCATATATTAAAACCGAAACCATCTATAAATAATTTCAATTTATATGGTTTTCTTATGTTTTCTAATTTTTTATCCAAACAATTCATTACCTCGATGGTTGTTTAATGTAAACATAACTTCTTCTTCTTCTCTTTTTCTTTATTTTTTATTTTTTATCATTTCATTGAAATGTATGTAACCTTAAACATTGAATGACTTAAATTTACTATGTATATGTTAACAATTTATTTAAATGGTTTACCAACGGTTTAAACTTTAAAGCAAAATCGAATCACAATTTCAATTTTAAAATCAAAATCAAACCATTTAATAAACAGTTTCGATGTAAACAGTTTGGTTCGATTTCAGTTTCAAATTCACATCCTTAATTGTAGAAGTTTGAGGCATTTGAGTCGTTAAAATATATTTGAACTTTAAAAAATTTCTACAACCATTGGACTTTGAAAATGTACAAGTGTCACGTGCATACAGAGAACTTGACAAGAGTTGCACAATTAAGAATTAGAGAACATCAGGATCCCTTCTCTCAATGGTTGAGAAGAAGAGATAGCGTCCATTCCATTGTTGCTGCTGATGATCAGTCTGTTCCAGTATAAGCAAGTTCTGTACATGGTAGTTTTAGTTTCATTAATTAATCTATCAAAAATAATCCTGACTTATTTTGAGATTTGATTTTTTTGGGGTTTCATGCGAAAGCAATTATCCTATATATATATATATATATACACACTATGTGAGTATCCTAACTAGGCTTGTTACAATTGGATGAATTGACCCAAATCAAACCGAGACCTTATTGGACCAGATTCGGATTTGGGTGTTATGACCCTGAAACCAAAAGAAACCGACATCAAAACTTCAAACTGATTCAAAACGCAGATCAAAACCAAACTCAAACCCATAATAGGAAAAAGTGAGTTGTGGTTGAGACTTAAGGTGGATGGGACATGGACATGTTGGTAAGGTGAAGGGGGAAAAGTCACTTTCCTGTAGAGATATTTTTCCCTTATTTTTATTAGAGTAAAGGTAGCTTGAAAGGTAATGTGGCCAATGTGCTTAGACATAAAGGAGAACAAATAACTATCACACCAATCATGAAAAATAGAAATCCTATCCTTCTTGATGTTTTTATGAGATCTCATTTGCTTGGGAACCTTCTCCCTTATTATTATTGTTTAACATTATTAGCTTGGAATTGGTCATCCCATTCTCTTCCCATCTTCTTCTGTTGCCGCAATGGTTATACCTTTAGAAAATGATTAACAGATTTCTTTTGGGTGATGAAGAGATTTACATGTTTCGTATTTTATAGTGGAAAGGTTAATTTTCACTATTAATTCAAATTAGTCCATCAATTTTCTTTCACATGAACAATTAGATTCAAAGTTTAAGTAATCAGCAGAATAGAAGACGGAATAAATAAAGGTTCATTTTGATTCAATTCTGATTCGAATCAGCTTGGATTGAGTTCAGATTTTCTGCGGCAAGTGGTGAGGTGTAATGAGCATTCAATGGCTAGGAGGGCCTGATCATGCACCCCCCAACCATTGAATGCTCACTGCACCTCATTGCTGACCATGAAGGGTTTTTTGTGATTGGATCAGTCCATTTATTCCTCTTTTAAATAAGATCTAGAATCAATAAAATAAGTAATAAAAAATTAAAGGGATTGAGTTCATTGTCCAGGTGTATGGTGTCTGTGTAAGATTTGGAATACAGTTAAATTGGCCTGGATTTGATCTTGAGAAAAATTCTTATTTTTCACCATTAAAAGTATGAAAAACAAATCACACTTAAAATTTACTTTGGAAAAGAATGTTTTTTGTTTAAATGAAAGTTTTAACAAATTTGGCTAAGTTCTGCCTCCATGAATTCCAATATGATCCCCATCCACATCGAAGAAATTGGCAAGGATTGGCTGCACTTAAAAATGGGATGTGGGTGTGTACATATCCCCTTAGATCTTCTCCTTTCTATTTTTTGGTTTAAGAATCTTATTGATTTAGCCAAAACAATAAATTTTCTTGAATTTTTGCAGGCAAACGAAGGAGATACTGGCCAAAGGTAAGGGATTCCATGGCTTGACTCCGATTTTAAAAACCATGCTTATATTTTGGATCAATTAAAAAAAAAATCAATGATAAATATTTTTGTTCATGTATTTTTTTTTGGTACCATTTTTTTTAAGGAAAATTTTTTGAGTTAAGTGTTCTTGTAATGGTTAGGAAAAAACTTGTACACTATACAAGATCACTTAACTTAGAAAAACATTTTTTTTTGTAGCACACTTAAATTATAATTATGAGCCTTATTAGTAGTCCAAAAACAAGTATTTGGTCCTCTAGTCATATGCATACTCCCAAGATCCTTCATGGCAAATATGAATGGTTGGAGAGAGAGAACACTACTTGGTCATGTATCCCCTACACTGAGAGCGTGGGCCTAAAGCATCACACAAGGGAGGGGGCATGGTGATCACAATTCTCTATCCCTCTGTCTAGGTTTAGAAGCAACGACTGGTTAGCAACTTAGCATTCTTTTCACCTAATTTCAGATACTAAAAATAACTTCTATACTTACATCAGAGAGCTAAAGAAGAAAAAAAAAAAAAAAAGTAGGCCCACCACATCTACACCAATCCAGATTGACCACCCAATGAGACATAAAAGGAAATGATAGTTGGATAATTATTCAAGAGGATCCCATATCAGAAAAATACTACCAAAAGAACGAAAATATTTTCCATACAGGAACATAATTTCCTAGGGCTCCGTTTGCTTGCAATGGAAATTTAAAGGAAAGGGAAGTGAAATTTTCATAATTCAAAAAGAAATATTTATATTCATTGCTTTATATAATTGTATAAACTACTTAATTTTTTTTAACCATATTTAGTAATAATATATTTTACATGTAATTTTTATTTTACATATTATAACAAAGGGTTTTGAATGCAAAGTAAAGTAAAATTTTATAACCAAATATGGAATGATTTGAAGTTTATGTTAAAGTCACATGGGTAATGATTACATATATTTCATTTTCAAGTATGAAAATTTTACGTCCCTTCCCTTTAATTCCCCTTACTAAGGGTGTCAATCGGTTCGATTTTGGTTTAAATGGCGCAGATCGGTTCGATTCACATTTATTTGACCAAAACCATAACTGCACCATTTACTAAACGGTTCCACTTTCTGAAACCGTGACCGTTTAGTAAACGGTTTTGGTTTCCACGGTTTCTAAACGGTGTCGGTTTCACGGTTTTAAATGGTTTCGGTTTTGATTTATTCCATATGGTTTGTAAAACGGTTCACAATGGTTTGATATAACTTGCAACCATCTCTAAACTGAAGATCATAAGCTTATCAAAAAATAATTGGCAACCAAAAATAAGAGATTCTATATTAACGATGGTATGTCTTAATTTGATAATTTAGTGCTATTTCTTTGCATGGTCATTCTCAAACATTTAGAACTAATATCATATAACATCCAAATCCAGCCTTCTATAGCATAAAATATTAAAATGACAAGTGGTTCAGTCAAAATACCCCATCTATGATAACATAATAACATAATAACATATATGGATTACAAGTTCATGATCCAAAGCCTAAACTTGAACTAAATTGCAATAAATCATACCAAAGCAGGATGAGCACTTGATTTAATTGTTAATTGTTATACGGACTACTGCCCCTTCTTTATTTAATTGTTATACGGATTAATTGGATCGGTTTAAACGGTTTAAACTGTTTTAAATGGTTTGGTTTAAACGGTTTCAATTCGGTTTGAAACCAACGGGTTCCGCGATTAAAACCGACCCTACCCGTTTAGCTAATCAGCCTGAAACTTGAAACCATAACCGCACCATTTACTAAACGGTTTTACGATTTCGGTATAAATGGATCGATTCGGTTTCAGTTACAAATTCACATCCTTACCCCTTACAACCAAACATAGACTACCAATAATCCAATCACTAAATAAGCAAATTCGTAATGCCAAATGAAGAATAACCGTGATCTTCACAATCAATTAAAACACTAATTAATGTCAATCTTATCTTCTCAGTTTTTCTCTTTATATTAATCCAAGTTCTTACCACACCAAATCCATTCCAATTCTACAAGGCTACCTAGACATGGCTATGTTAACAATGAAGGTTTTGGTGCTTATCTTAATTCTATCACCGGCCATCAATGGTGTTGTTGAAGCTAGAGCTGGTTCTGACTGGTTTACCTATCTTCCTAAAGGAGCTCCAATCCCTCCATCTGGCCCATCCTGTCCACCGGCTCGTGAACGGTTCCATTTTCTTCCTAAAGGAGCTCCAATCCCTCCATCTGGCCCATCCGATCCACCGGCTCGTGAAGGGTTTCATTATCTATCTAAAGGATCTCCCATCCTTCCATCTGGTATATCCGATCCACCGGCTAATGAAGGTTTCCATTATCTACCTAAAGGAGCTCCAATCCCTCCATCTGGTCCATCCGATCCACCGGCTCGTGAAGGGTTCCATTATCTTCCCAAAGGATCTCCAATCCCTCCATCTGGTCCATCTCATCCACCAGCTCGTGAAGGGTTCCATTATCTCCCTAAAGGAGCTCCAATCCCTCCATCTGGTCCATCCGATCCACCGGCTCATGATTGATGTATTTCAATATCTTCGCATCAGAAACATGCTTCCATCTTTTAATTGTTGAGCACTTGAATAATACTTAGTTTGAATGTTTAAATTGCTTGTATGGATGTAAAGTCCTACAAGTAACGCTTGATTAGTTCACGGATGGTAAGGATGTTTTAATATTGAACTGAATATATATGTTAATTTGTCTAAGGGTGTCAATTGGGATGGTTTTAGTCAATCAACACGGATTCGATTCCAACCTTTGGGTCTAGGACCATAATCATTCGGATCAACTAATGGATTCAAATATTAAAATGAATTCGATTAATAATAAAACGTTCCGGTATCAGTTCTTAATTGGTTTCAATTCTTAATCGGTTCAAAGAGAAAAACATCTTTTAAATAAGCCCAATGAAAGTAGTTTTAGGTCCAATATATGGAGCTATACACAATCTTTCGTAAAAACTAGAGTTAATTATAGTGATCTCTCCTGCAGTTTACCCTAATGTTATAATTATCTCTTGTGGAACTGACAATTACACTGTACCCCTGCAGTTGACGATGTTAACTAAATAACTAATAATGATAGTATTATCCTACAAAAAGAACTAATATAAATGTAATCTAATCGTTAGATCCAAGATAGAGATATAGTGTGATCTTAATCGTTAATGCTAGGGTTTTATCACTATAGGAAACAACCTAAGAGTTACAATGGAGTTACCGCACCCCTCTCAGGAAAGAAGCAAATTAGGGAGGTTTTTGAAATTCAAGTCAAACACTAATTAATGTCAATCTTATCTTCTCAGTTTTTCTTTATATAATAATCCAAGTTCTTAACACACCAAATTCATTCCAGTTCCACAAGGCTACCTAGACATGGCCACGTTAACAATGAAGTTTTTAATGCTTGTCTTCCTTCTATCACCAGCCATCAATGGTGTTGTTGAAGCTAGAGCTGGTTCTGACTGGTTTACTTATCTTCCTAAGGGGGCTCCAATCCCTCCATCTGGTCCATCTGATCCACTTGCCCGTGAAGGGTTCCATTATCTTCCCAAAGGATCTCCAATCCTTCCATCTGGTCCATCTCGTCCACCAGCTCGTGAAGGGTTCCATTATCTACCGAAAGGAGCTCCAATCCCTCCATCTGGTCCATCCGATCCACCGGCTTATGAAGGGTTCCATTATCTTCCCAAAGGATCTCCAATCCCTCCATCTGGTCCATCTCGTCCACCAGCTCATGAAGGGTTCCATTATCTTCCCAAAGGATCTCCAATCCCTCCATCTGGTCCATCTCGTCCACCAGCTCGTGAAGGGTTCCATTATCTACCAAAAGGAGCTCCAATCCCTCCAGCTGGTCCATTCGATCCACCGGCTCATGAAGGGTTCCATTATCTTCCCAAAGGATCTCCAATCCCTCCATCTGGTCCATCTCGTCCACCAGCTCGTGAAGGGTTCCATTATCTTCCCAAAGGATCTCCAATCCCTCCATCTGGTCCATCTCGTCCACCAGCCCGTGAAG
>NC_056565.1:17825133-17834225 GCF_013358625.1 Macadamia integrifolia
CTGCTTTCTTCAATCTACAAACCGATACTTGATGGCCCAATCGCCTGCAGTACCCACATCGCTCAACATTGTCTTCGTACACCACCTTTTGACGAAAACCAAATACCTTAGCAGTACCTGGTTCTAATCTTTCAACCTAAACTTCGTCAATCCTCACAGCCGTCTCTGATATATCAATTTCAACAAGCACCCTTGCAAAGTACCCTAGAAGACCTTCCCTTGTCCTACGGTCTAAAGCCACGGGGCGACCCACAGCCTTCGCAATAGATAATAGCACGTTCTCATGCCAGTATTCGAGAGGAAGATCCGGAAGATGGATCCAAACAAGTTTTGTGAATGTCTGCATACCTTAGCAGTACCTGGTTCTAATCTTTCGACCTAAACTTCGTCAATCCTCACAGCCGTCTCTGATATATCAATTTCAACAAGCACCCTTGCAAAGTACCCTAGAAACCTTCCCTTGTCCTACGGTCTAAAGCCACAGGGCGACCCACTGCCTTCGCAATAGATAATAGCACGTTCTCATGCCAGTATTCGAGAGGAAGATCCGGAAGACGGATCCAAACAAGTTTTGTGAATGTCTGCTTCTCATGGATATTGAAGTCAGGCTTCCAGTGTTGGAATCGGATAACCTGATCTCCTACTCGTAATGGACTCCTCCTCCATACTGCAGACTTGTCACCTTCACATTGAAATTGGAAGATTACAAAACCTTTCCCAAGGGGATGCATGGTCACGCCTTTACTGAGTTTCCAGTTGACACGTGCCTCCTCCCTCAAAGCATCAAGTGAAATTAGGCGGAAGTTCACTCTCCCTATCAGTGCAAAACGAAAGTTTTGCCTTTTGGATTCATAGTCTTGTTGGGGAATGACTATGCGTCGGAAGTTCCCTGCCTGGATTGGATCAGGGAGCGAATCAATCGCAGGCCATGAAGAGTTTCCCACTACCGTTGCATATGATCTTTTATTCATGACCACCTCCGGTAAACCATTAGAGACCAGAACCTCTGGACCTCGATCAGGAGATTCCCTAGCACTTCCATCACATTCTTCTTCGTCGGCTGAATCCCTTCCCAAATCGCCAAACACTCTCTCTCCTCCTTGCATTTTTTCTCTCCTCCCCACATATGGCCACATATGTTCTAAGGGAAATTGAAGGGAAAGGAAGTGAACTTTCAAACTTAAAAATGAAACTTTTGTAATCATTACCTAACGTGATTGCAGAATTTACTTAATTTCTTATCATATTTACCATTGATACTTTTTAGATGTAATTTTTATTTTACATTTTAGATATAAGATATTTAAATGCAAAGTAAAGTGAAATTTAATAACAAAATATAGAATGATTTAGAGTTAATAACATAATCATGTAGGATAGTGATTACAAAATTTTATCTTTTAGGTTTAAAAATTCTCTTTTCTTTTCTTTTAATTTCCCTTGAAGCCAAAACGGAGCCAAAGTTTATACAATTAGATGATTTAAGCACTATAAAGAAATTTAGTTTAACTCATTTAGTGATTGATTCTTCATATCCCTGAACTGGCTTAAGCACGGAAATTGTTTTGAAAATCATAATTTATTAAGTGGTTGAAAACTACAAAAGTTCAAACTTCTAACAGTATATAACCTAGTTTCTTTAAGGATTTGACACCCTCTGGAAATGGTCTAAAATCTTAACTTGGTTGAGAGCTTGCTAGGAATTCAGATATATCCCCATAGATGATGGATGAGATTTCAATAAAAAAAAAAATATGTGATCCCCTTGAACTCAATGATGTCTAGGTATGTGAAAGATGGGGATATGATGTGTGAATTCTTAAATTGTAATCTATGGATAACTAATAATTTGATTGTGCATTTTTATTTATTTATTTTATTTTAGTTTCAGCCCTATAAATGATTATGGATCCTGATTTTATGTCCAATTTTGAGTACATAACCTGAATTTGATTCTTGAGTGTCAACCAATAATTAATTTTAAGTATTTATTTTCTCTCTCTCCACAATATCCCCCTCCACAAGTTCCTTCCTTCTCTTTCCCAAAAACCTATAATTAATTTTAAGTATTTATTTTCTCTATTTTTATATATATATATTTTTTTTTATCCAAGTTGAAATATGAATTTTAATTTTAATAAAATAAGAAGTCACAAAGTAATTTGAATTCTTATAAAATAAGAAATAGAACTCACTTTCCTTCAACCACGGTGAAGGAGGAATCCATTCACTGTTGTCATTGATCCCATCTTATAGGACTAAATGAAGGTTATGTTCATCTCTGTATATTAGGTGAAGGGATTCTTACTTCCCCCACCCCCCATGTGAAGGAGAACTTCAGACACTTTCCTGCAAGGGCATTTATGTAATTTAAAAAATACTGAATTATTTCGAAGACACTTCAGCTATTTATGAGCCGGTGGATCTAAATAAATAATAATGATAGTATTATCCTACAAAAAGAACTAATATAAATGTAATCTAATCGTTAGATCCAAGATAGAGATATAGTGTGATCTTAATCGTTAATGCTAGGGTTTTATCACTATAGGAAACAACCTAAGAGTTACAATGGAGTTACCGCACCCCTCTCTGGATAGAAGCAAATTAGGGGGGTTTTTGAAATTCAAGTCAAACACTAATTAATGCCAATCTTATCTTCTCAGTTTTTCTTTATATAATAATCCAAGTTCTTAACACACCAAATTCATTCCAGTTCTACAAGGCTACCTAGACATGGCCACGTTAACAATGAAGTTTTTAGTGCTTGTCTTCCTTCTATCACCAGCCATCAATGGTGTTGTTGAAGCTAGAGCTGGTTCTGACTGGTTTACTTATCTTCCTAAGGGGGCTCCAATCCCTCCATCTGGTCCATCTGATCCACTTGCTCGTGAAGGGTTCCATTATCTTCCCAAAGGATCTCCAATCCCTCCATCTGGTCCATCTCGTCCACCAGCTCGTGAAGGGTTCCATTATCTACCGAAAGGAGCTCCAATCCCTCCATCTGGTCCATCCGATCCACCGGCTCATGAAGGGTTCCATTATCTTCCCAAAGGATCTCCAATCCCTCCATCTGGTCCATCTCGTCCACCGGCTCGTGAAGGGTTCCATTATCTTCCCAAAGGATCTCCAATCCCTCCATCTGGTCCATCTCGTCCACCAGCTCGTGAAGGGTTCCATTATCTACCAAAAGGAGCTCCAATCCCTCCAGCTGGTCCATTCGATCCACCGGCTCATGAAGGGTTCCATTATCTTCCCAAAGGATCTCCAATCCCTCCATCTGGTCCATCTCGTCCACCAGCCCGTGAAGGGTTCTATTATCTTCCCAAAGGATCTCCAATCCCTCCATCTGGTCCATCTCGTCCACCAGCCCGTGAAGGGTCCCATTATCTTCCCAAAGGATCTCCAATCCCTCCATCTGGTCCATCTCCCCCACCAGCTCATGAAGGGTCCCATTATCTACCGAAAGGAGCTCCAACCCCTCCATCTGGTCCATCCGATCCACCGGCTCATGAAGGGTTCCATTATCTTCCCAAAGGATCTCCAATCCCTCCATCTGGTCCATCTCGTCCACCAGCTTGTGAAGGGTTCCATTATCTCCCTAAAGGAGCTCCAATCCCTCCATCTGGTCCATCAGATCCACCGGCTCATGAATGATGGATTTCAGTAACGTCGTATCAGAAACATGCTTCCATCTTCTAATTGTTGAGCACTTGAATAATACTTAGTTTGAATATTTAAATTGCTTGTGTGGATGTAAAGTCCTACAAGCAACACTTGATTAGTTCATGGATGGTGAGGATGTTTTAATATCGAATTGAATATATATGTTAATCTGTCTAAGGGTGTCAATTGGGATGGTTTTAGTTAATCAGGATGGATTTGATTCCAACCTTTGGGTCTAAGACCAGAATCATTCTGATCAACTAATCGATTCAAACATTAAAATGAATTCGATTAATAATAAAACGATCCGGTATCAGTTCTTAATTGGATTGAATTCTTAGTCAGTTCAAAGAGCAAAACATCTTTCAAATAAGCTCAATGAAAGTAGATTTAGGTCCAATATATGGAGCCATACACAATCTTTCGTAAAAACTAGGGTTAATTACAGAGGCATCCCCTGTAGTTTACCCTAATGTTATAATTATCCCTTGTAGAATTGATAATTACATTATACCCCTGCAATAGATGGTGTTAACTAAATAAATAGAAATGGCAGTATTATCCTACAAAAAGAATCAATATAAATGTAATATAACCGTTGGATCCAAGATAGAGACATAGTGTGATCTTAATTGTTGATGCTAGGGTTTCATCACTTTGGGAAACAGCCTAAGGGTTACAATGTAGTTGTTGCACACCTCTCTCAGGGAAGAAGCAAATCAGCGGTCTTGAGTACATTTTTGATTGTACATTTTTATTTATTTATTTATTTTATTTTAGTTTCAGCCCTATAAATGATTATGGATCCTGATTTTATGTCCAATTTTGAGTACATAACCTGAATTTGATTCTTGAGTGTCAACCAATAATTAATTTTAAGTATTTATTTTCTCTCTCTCCACAATGTCTCCCTCCACAAGTTCCTTCCTTCTCTTTCCCAAAAACCTATAATTAATTTTAAGTATTTATTTTCTCTATTTGTTATATATATATATATATATATTATCCAAGTTGAAATATGAATTTAAATCTTAATAAAATAAGAAGTCACAAAGTAATTTGAATTCTTATAAAATAAGAAATAGAACTCACTTTCCTTCAACCACGGTGAAGGAGGAATCCATTCACTGTTGTCATTGATCCCATCTTATAGGAGTAAATAAAGGTTGTGTTCATCTCTGTATATTAGGTGAAGGGATTCTTACTTCCCCCGCCCCCCATGTGAAGGAGAACTTCAGACACTTTCCTGCAAGGGCATTTATGTAATTTAAAAAATACTGAATTATTTTGAAGACACTTCAGCTATTTATGAGCCGGTGGATCTAAATAAATAATAATGATATTATTATCCTACAAAAAGAACTAATATAAATGTAATCTAATCGTTAGATCCAAGATAGAGATATAGTGTGATCTTAATCGTTAATGCTAGGGTTTTATCACTATAGGAAACAACCTAAGAGTTACAATGGAGTTACCGCACCCCTCTCAGGAAAGAAGCAAATTAGGGGGGTTTTTGAAATTCAAGTCAAACACTAATTAATGTCAATCTTATCTTCTCAGTTTTTCTTTATATAATAATCCAAGTTCTTAACACACCAAATTCATTCCAGTTCTACAAGGCTACCTAGACATGGCCACGTTAACAATGAAGTTTTTAGTGCTTGTCTTCCTTCTATCACCAGCCATCAATGGTGTTGTTGAAGCTAGAGCTGGTTCTGACTGGTTTACTTATCTTCCTAAGGGGGCTCCAATCCCTCCATCTGGTCCATCTGATCCACTTGCTCGTGAAGGGTTCCATTATCTTCCCAAAGGATCTCCAATCCCTCCATCTGGTCCATCTCGTCCACCAGCTCGTGAAGGGTTCCATTATCTACCGAAAGGAGCTCCAGTCCCTCCATCTGGTCCATCCGATCCACCGGCTCATGAAGGGTTCCATTATCTTCCCAAAGGATCTCCAATCCCTCCATCTGGTCCATCTCGTCCACCGGCTCGTGAAGGGTTCCATTATCTTCCCAAAGGATCTCCAATCCCTCCATCTGGTCCATCTCGTCCACCAGCTCGTGAAGGGTTCCATTATCTACCGAAAGGAGCTCCAATCCCTCCATCTGGTCCATCTGATCTACCGGCTCATGAAGGGTTCCATTATCTTCCCAAAGGATCTCCAATCCCTCCATCTGGTCCATCTCGTCCACCAGCCCGTGAAGGGTTCCATTATCTTCCCAAAGGATCTCCAATCCCTCCATCTGGTCCATCTCGTCCACCGGCTCATGAAGGGTTCCATTATCTTCCCAAAGGATCTCCAATCCCTCCATCTGGTCCATCTCGTCCACCAGCCCGTGAAGGGTTCCATTATCTACCGAAAGGAGCTCCAATCCCTCCATCTGGTCCATCCGATCCACCGGCTCATGAAGGGTTCCATTATCTTCCCAAAGGATCTCCAATTCCTCCATCTGGTCCATCTCGTCCATCAGCTCGTGAAGGGTTCCATTATCTCCCTAAAGGAGCTCCAATCCCTCCATCTGGTCCATCCGATCCACCGGCTCATGAAGGGTTCCATTATCTTCCCAAAGGATCTCCAATCCCTCCATCTGGTCCATCTCGTCCACCAGCCCGTGAAGGGTTCCATTATCTTCCCAAAGGATCTCCAATCCCTCCATCTGGTCCATCTCGTCCACCAGCTCGTGAAGGGTTCCATTATCTCCCTAAAGGAGCTCCAATCCCTCCATCTGGTCCATCCGATCCACCGGCTCATGAAGGGTTCCATTATCTTCCCAAAGGATCTCCAATCCCTCCATCTGGTCCATCTCGTCCACCAGCTCGTGAAGGGTTCCATTATCTCCCTAAAGGAGCTCCAATCCCTCCATATGGTCCATCAGATCCACCGGCTCATGAATGATGGATTTCAGTATCGTCGTATCAGAAACATGCTTCCATCTTCTAATTGTTGAGCACTTGAATAATACTTAGTTTGAATGTTTAAATTGCTTGTGTGGATGTAAAGTCCTACAAGCAACACTTGATTAGTTCATGGATGGTGAGGATGTTTTAATATTGAATTGAATATACATGTTAATCTGTCTAAGGGTGTCAATTGGGATGGTTTTAGTTAATCAGGATGGATTTGATTCCAACCTTTGGGTCTAAGACCAGAATCATTCTGATCAACTAATCGATTCAAACATTAAAATGAATTCGATTAATAATAAAACGATCCGGTATCAGTTCTTAATTGGATTGAATTCTTAGTCAGTTCAAAGAGCAAAACATCTTTCAAATAAGCTCAATGAAAGTAGGTTTAGGTCCAATATATGGAGCCATACACAATCTTTCGTAAAAACTAGGGTTAATTACAGAGGCATCCCCTGTAGTTTACCCTAATGTTATAATTATCCCTTGTAGAATTGATAATTACATTATACCCCTGCAATAGATGGTGTTAACTAAATAAATAGAAATGGCAGTATTATCCTACAAAAAGAATCAATATAAATGTAATAAAACCGTTGGATCCAAGATAGAGACATAGTGTGATCTTAATCGTTGATGCTAGGGTTTCATCACTTTGGGAAACAGCCTAAGGGTTACAATGGAGTTGTTGCGCACCTCTCTCAGGGAAGAAGCAAATCAGCGGTCTTGAGTACATTTTTGATTGTGCATTTTTATTTATTTATTTATTTTATTTTAGTTTCAGCCCTATAAATGATTATGGATCCTGATTTTATGTCCAATTTTGAGTACATAACCTGAATTTGATTCTTGAGTGTCAACCTATAATTAATTTTAAGTATTTATTTTCTCTCTCTCCACAATGTCTCCCTCCACAAGTTCCTTCTCTTTCCCAAAAACCCTGTCCCTTCTTATTCATGATCTCTCTCTCTCCCAAATCTTCTCCTCCTTAACATATGGCCACATATGTTCTAAGGGAAATCGAAGTGAAAGGAAGTGAACTTTCAAACTTAAAAATGAAACTTTTGTAATCATTACCTAACGTGATTGCATAATTTACTTAATTTCTTATCATATTTACCATTGATACTTTTTAGATGTAATTTTTATTTTACATTTTAGATATAAGATATTTAAATGCAAAGTAAAGTGAAATTTAATAACAAAATATAGAATGATTTAGAGTTAATAACATAATCATGTAGGATAGTGATTACAAAATTTTATCTTTTAGGTTTAAAAATTCTCTTTTCTTTTCTTTTAATTTCCCTTGAAGCCAAAACGGAGCCAAAGTTTATACAATTAGATGATTTAAGCACTATAAAGAAATTTAGTTTAACTCATTTAGTGATTGATTCTTCATATCCCTGAACTGGCTTAAGCACGAAAATTGTTTTGAAAATCATAATTTATTAAGTGGTTGAAAACTACAAAAGTTCAAACTTCTAACAGTATATAACCTAATTTCTTTAAGGATTTGACACCCTCTGGAAATGGTCTAAAATCTTAACTTGGTTGAGAGCTTGCTAGGAATTCAGATATATCCCCATAGATGATGGATGAGATTTCAATAAAAAAAAAAATGTGATCCCCTTGAACTCAATGATGTCTAGGTATGTGAAAGATGGGGATATGATGTGTGAATTCTTAAATTGTAATCTATGGATAACTAATAATTTGATTGTGCATTTTTATTTATTTATTTTATTTTAGTTTCAGCCCTATAAATGATTATGGATCCTGATTTTATGTCCAATTTTGAGTACATAACCTGAATTTGATTCTTGAGTGTCAACCTATAATTAATTTTAAGTATTTATTTTCTCTCTCTCCACAATATCCCCCTCCACAAGTTCCTTCCTTCTCTTTCCCAAAAACCTATAATTAATTTTAAGTATTTATTTTCTCTATTTGTTATATATATATATATATATATATTATCCAAGTTGAAATATGAATTTAAATTTTAATAAAATAAGAAGTCACAAAGTAATTTGAATTCTTATAAAATAAGAAATAGAACTCACTTTCCTTCAACCACGGTGAAGGAGGAATCCATTCACTGTTGTCATTGATCCCATCTTATAGGAGTAAATAAAGGTTGTGTTCATCTCTGTATATTAGGTGAAGGGATTCTTACTTCCCCCACCCCCCATGTGAAGGAGAACTTCAGACACTTTCCTGCAAGGGCATTTATGTAATTTAAAAAATACTGAATTATTTTGAAGACACTTCAGCTATTTAGTTTGAGCTAAAATTTCACCAATGAAAATAAGTATTTTGTCCTCTTTATCATATGCACACTCCCTAGGACCATCTCAGATACCAAACATGACTTCTATAATCAAATTGGAAAACCAGAAATGTAGCCAGCGAGTTCTGGACCAATCCGGTTTGACCACCCAGTGACAGATAAACCGAAGTGGTTGGCGGACAATTATTCTATAGGATCCCCCCCTCACCGGCCCCTCTCCCCC
>NC_056565.1:17834245-17863391 GCF_013358625.1 Macadamia integrifolia
TCATTCCCATAAAGATAGCCCAATTTAATCCATCGTCTATTTCATTCGTCATGACACATCCTGTTATGTTGCTTGGAATCCTGATAGTATCATACTTTAGTGTAAGAAAAAAAATGATGTTTTTCCTATCATCATCCATTCATTTCAAAATGGTTATTGCTTGTTTTTCCTTTTATTTTTCTTATCAGGTTGATATTTATTTTTTCCTATGAAAAATTGTAGGGTTCTCAAGCTGAAACTGCCTTTTCACAGTACTGGGAAGAGCATATTGGTCTACCACTCCCTCCACATTGGTTAGCAGCAAAGGCTTCACCATTAAGCCTCCATCAAATATCACTGTTTATGAAATTTATAGAGGAAAACGTATTGGCTTCCCACTTGCATTTATTCTGTAAGGAGGCTAATGTTGCTTGTTCGACAAATATGTTGATGAAGAAGCCAATAGATGACACAATCCTACCTCCAATAGCCCAGTGGAGTGCTGATAGAATTGTTTATGAACATACTCCAACTGACAAACCCCTATCAGTTGCCAGCCAAGGGGGGTTGCCATTTTTCCGGGAGGCAATGGTGAAAGAGGGAGGTTTCATGGCCATTCCTGATTTAAGAGACCCAATGTCATATAAATCATTCTTACCGCGACCTCTGGCATCAAAAATCCCATTTTCCTTTGCCCGGATCAATGAATTAAAGAAGATTTTTGGTGTGGTTAATGGATCAAACATGGATGAATATATGCAAGGTACTCTTGAGACATGCGAAAAGAGTCCTATTAGAGGTGAGCAAAGCACCTGTGTGACTTCCATCGAGGATCTCATCGATTTTGTTGTGAAGACATTAGGGCACCATCTACATATATGGAGTCCTGGCAGCATTGAAGGATCTTATGAGAATGTCACAATTGGAGCTGTGAAAGTCATTTATGGAAACGTCTCAGAACCACCAGTCTTGTGTCATAGTCAGCCATTCCCATTTCAAGTCTACTTTTGCCATGTTTTACAAAAAGTAAAAGTATATGTAGTTGATATATATGCTCGGAAGAAAGTGAATCATGCGATTATGACATGCCACTATGATACATCAACTTGGAATCCAAACCATCATGCTTTTAAGTGGTTGGGTTTTGGCCCTGGCCTAATTGAAGTATGTCATTGGATAAATGAGAATGCAATGGTCTGGACAAAGACTTAAGGTTGAACAACATTTGAAGATATGATTATCTTTCAGTTCATTTGTTTTTGTCGCATGTGACTGCTTATGCTATGAATTTGAAGAATAAATAATAATATATTTGTCTTTCTTATTATGCCATGCATATGTTAATACATATGTTAATTTTTTTTTTTTTAATAAAAATGTGCTTCAATTTAATAGCATAGTAGACAAGAAGTTGAAAAAGAAAACCCAGTTCAACCTGGTTCTGTTGCACCCTTTATTACACTGAAAAAGGATGCCAAAAGTTACAAGTCAAGATTATTCACTGAGACAGGGCATCCTTTACATAGTACACTCTATTCAGCCTAGTTGCACAACCAGAATTCCAGAAAGATCGGTATGAAGGATTGTCCAAGATCATTGGGGATGTGAGTAAGAAAGTATGGTTGGAACACTTTGAGGAACAGGAATGCCTGGACGCTGATCCTGTACATCCCTGCTTTATATTTTTAATATATACTTTGCTTTTTTTTTTTTTTTTGCTAAAAGGTCATTTTATTAAAAGAGAACAAAGCAAAACAAAGAGAAATACAAAAGGGCAGGCCGATCCCACTAAACCCACTTGCAACCTCCACCTTCGGCATGGCCATCAGCAGAGGGAACAAGCAAAGGGCTTAGCCAAATCGAAAACGGTGCCTGTCCAACGCATCAGAAGCTAACTCCTCAAGTACATGTCTCGGGAACTCCACTGAGAATTCTGAAGTACAAGATTTAGATGCTTTCCTAGCCAGAAAATCAGCGACTACATTAGCTTCACGAAAACAGTGAGTGATCTTCCATTGCACCAACTCCAAAAAGGAAATAACAGATCTCCATTTCTGCAGGGCAAACCATGGAATCTCCCTTCGCTGAACTGCTGAGACCACGGACGCTGAGTCTGACTCAATCCAAACACCCCTAGCATGATAGTGTCTAGCTAGCAGAATACCCTCCAAGACTGCCTCAAATTCAGCTTCATATATTTGTTTGACTCCCAGAAAAATACTAAAAGAGTCGATAACCTTGCCTTTATCATCCCGTAAGACACCACCAGCACCTGCATTACCTGGGTTACCAAGCGAACTTCCATCCACATTGATCTTCATCCACGCCCTGGAAGGCTTACACCAGTGAACCTCAAGAGGTGAAGGGGAAGTTGGATTTCTAATACTTAAACCTATCTTCCTGCAGGTCATCAAGTCTGAAATCGAACGAACTTCTTCACTTGATCCATCACAGCAAAGCTGAACCTCTTGCCTTATACTTTGAAAGACATACCGCCCTGCCCTTTCTTTATTTTCCTGCCTTCTTTTATTTCTTTCCCACCAAATATGGTTGATAGTGATGATCAAGCCCAACTTCCATGGCTTCTTTAGCTGAATCACTTGAGATTTCCTCTTCCACCACTGGAACAATGATTGAATGCTTGGATGATTTACCCACGCCACTCCGAAAAAATCTAAAAAATTCTTCCATATTGATATGGAGAATGAACAGTGTAAAAAAATATGAACCATACTTTCTTCAGCCTTTCCACACAGGTTGCATCTGGATGGGAGATAAACACCTTTTTGGCAAACCAGATCGTCCGTTGGGATTCTACCATGCACCACTCTCCATCCAAAAATGGAGTGTCTTGGAGGAAGGTTCTTCTGCCAAATCAATGAAGACCAGTTCACCTTCAAGGATTTCACTCTAACAGCCTCCCAAGCCGACCTTGAGGAGAAATACCCTGAAGGAACTAGCGACCACACCCTGAAATCCTCCATCTGTAAACTCGGAATGTCAATCTTTTTAATCTGTCCAAAAATTTCATTAAGCATAGGAGAAACTACCTCAGGTAGACGCCATTCTCCATTTATGATAAACTCCCCCACCTTTGCTGACGTAGAGAGAGTATGGTCACTATCCAGCGAAAGAAGTTCCATAATGGATTTTGGACCCCACCATTTATCCTTCCAGAAATTTGCAAGCTGACCGTTCCCTATGATCCAGCGCTCCTTGTCATCCACAAAGGACCACATTTTCCTGAGACCTGCAAAAATAGTGGAGGTGTTGCAATTTTTTAAGGATCTTCCATCCTTCTTTAGGAATCGAGCTCTGAGAAAGGTTAACGCTGCTGTCTTCTCCGTTTTGATCCTCCAAATCAATTTGCACAGCATTGCTTTATTGGAATCTCGCAGTCTCCTAAGGCCCAGCCCTCCCTCATCCTTGGGCTTACACATAGAGTCCCACTTAACTGTGACAGCCTTAACCGTATCTACATCACCTGTCCAAATAAAATTTCGCATCCATTTCTCCATCATTGCCACGAGAGATGCAGGCCACCAATAAACAGAGAAACTATGAGTCGGCATCCCCGCAAGCACCGATTTAACCAATTCCACCCTACCTGCCATTGACAACAGTTTCCCTTTCCAACCCGCCAGTCTCCCCTTAACCTTGTCCATAATCGGCAACACAGTATCTTTTTTAATCCTTCCCTTGAAGATTTCCACACCTAGATACCTTGTAGGGAAGGTACACATGGGAATGCCTAAAGTTTCAGATATTCGATGCTTCCTGGAAGGTGATATTTTTCCCAAAAAAAGTTTACTTTTTTCTAAGCTGATGTCCTGCCCAGAAAACTCTTGGTACTTTAGAAGAAATTCTTTAAGAGTCCTCACATACCTCATAGAAGCATTGGAGAAGATGAATATGTCATCTGCAAATAGAATATGGGCAGGAGTTTTGACACCACGAGGCCCATGAATTGGCTTCAGTTGATTAATCTCAATCAGATGCTTTAAACCTCGCGATAGCACTTCCTCCGCAATAATAAAAAGCATGGGAGATATTGGGTCCCCTTGCCTCAGCCCTCTCTCCACACCAAAATATCCCTGTGGACCTCCATTAATCAAAATCGATATCTTAGAGGATATCAAGATTTGGTTCAGCCATGTTATCCACTTCTCTGTGAATCCAAAGCGCCGCAGCACCTGAAACATAAAGGACCACGAAAGAGTATCATATGCTTTCTTGATGTCAATTTTTAATCCCAGACCTCCCCCTCTCATAGAAGCAAACATCATATTGGCCAGTTCTGAGGCCACACTGATATTGTCATGGATTAACTTTCCTTTTTGAAATGCCCCCTGCTCTTCAGATATCAGCCTAGGGAGCAAATTAGCAAGCCTCATTGCCATTATCTTGGAAAGAATTTTACAATAAAAATTCCCCATACACAGTGGCCGGAATTTATCGATAGAAGATGCTCCCTCCTCCTTAGGAATAAGAACCACAAAATTGTTGTTCACACCATTGGGCAATTGACTAGTACTAAAGAAATACTTAACTGCATTGCACACCTCTAACTCGACAATATTCCAGCATCTTCTAAAGAAAGCTCCAGAAAAACCATCCGGACCAGGAGAGCTATCTGGGTCCAGGTCCCAAACAGCTCTCTTGATTTCTTCATTCCCTGGTAAGACATCAAGCATATAGTGATCACCTTGATGAAGAACCATCGGTATAGATTCAAGAAGCTCCACATGCTCCACTAAAGGCACAACTTTGTAAAATTGCTCATATGACTGAACTGTATAATTCCCAATCTGGTCGTTACCTTCCACCAAAGTCCCATCAGGAGTTTTGAGGCTTCTTATAGAGTTTCTGAGTCTTCTCATTTTAACAGAAAAATGAAAGAACCTAGAATTGCGATCCCCTTGCTTCATCCATCTAACTTTGGCTTTTTCGGCCCAAAGTTTTTCATGGTTTTCCATTGCTTTTATTAGAGAGGTCTTCGCATCCGCTTCTAACCCAAACAAATAATCATCCATGCCATTAATTTCAATAGTCTGTTGCACCTGCGCTAGCTTATCCTTGGCTTCCTCAAGGGCTTTATTGAAATTCGGGAAAGCCTCTCTCCCCCAATTACGGAGCACACCCTTCAGCCTTTTGAGTTTCAGTATGAGAACAAATATCGGATTCCCTGAGACCCACTCTTCCCATGATGTGGCAACTACCTGCTCAAAATCTCTATGTTCCATCCAGAACTTATGGAACCTAAAGGGGCAATTAACGGGCCGTTGAGATAATATTGAGGTGAACAATAATGGAGAATGATCCGAAGCAATTCTAGGGAGGACTCGTTGGCCACAATCCTGGAAAAAGTCAATCCATTCTTCATTACAAAAACATCTGTCCAGAACCGCCGAAACATTACCACGACGTCTATTGTTAGACCAGGTGAATTTCCTCCCCGATGATGGCACTTGGGCCATCCCACAAGCATCCACCAGAGCACCAAACTCAGCAGCTGAACCCATACTAAAATTCCCTGGCCCCCTTTTTTCATGGGAGAACAAAGTCGCATTAAAATCCCCAATTATAGCCCAAGGGAGAAGAGGCTGGGGGAGATCGGCCACAAGCTTCAACCACAGATCCCTTCTTCCTACTCTAAAGCTGCTGGCATGAATGAAAGAAATCTGAAACCATTTCGATTCCCACTTAATAGTAATCAAAATGTGCTGCTCAGACTCAGAGACAACAGCTGGGGTGTTCAAATTTCTCTTCCATAAAATCCACAAATTAGAGGGTTTCCCAACTCTACAATTGTAAATGAAAGAACTATTGAATCCCAATTTATTAAAAAATAAATTTGGAAAAGCACTTACCTCAATCATCGGCTCTGCTATACATATAATGTCCGGAGCTCTTTCCTTAATAAAATGTCGTAAGGCATTCCTGCCTGCCGCCTTCTTAATTCCTCTGATGTTCCAGAAGAAAACCTTCATGATCAGTTACATGGAGGCAGAGTTGTGAGCAGCCTCATCATTCTGCTCTGTCTCAGAAACGTGCTTACCAAGTCTATCCGACCCTTCAACACGCTGCATGATCATATCAATTTCTTCCACTTCCTTATGATGAATAACTACTCGGCCTTCCACCAGGCACGATTGAGAAAGCTCAGTCAAATTATTCTCAACCCCCTCCCAAACTTGGTCCCTGCCACTCTTTCCCCCTCTGCGACCCCTACCACCTGGTTTGTAATTAATTTTGCGCCGTGGTCGTAAAGCACGCACCATTTGAGAGTACTCCCTCTGTGTCTGAGATTCCTTGACTTGAATATCACCCTCCCTGTGATCGCTCTCCTCACCTGAGGCCTGCGATTCATTCTCAGACGGGTTAGAAGACCGGGTCGACCCAAGGACATCCACATCCAAAATATTATCCACTCTCTGCCCAACACCCATCGGATCCACCCCAGCCTTAGCATTGTGAGGAATATTCTCAATTGGGCAATATTCTTCACCATTTAAGTCCACCACTAAATCTTGGCACTTTAGGTAACCCTCCTCGTTTGGCTCATTACAGATTTGGGAAGTATTCCCATTTCCTGCATCTACCATTCTGGTAGGAGACTCCTTTTGGGAAGGATTGTCATTCCTACCAGCTTCCTGGCCGCCGCCGCCCTTGTGAGAAGGCTGCTCAACAGCAGTTTTCCCCACCGTTTTACCTCTACATTGGTTCGCATGATGTCCCAGTTTTTTGCACGAGAAGCATCGAACCATATTGTCTTCGTAGACGATTCGCTGATTGAAGCAGAATATCGTCTCCTTTCCCGGTTGTCTTCGTTCCACTTGCATCTCCTCAACTCTAACGCCATTGAGCTCCATCTCAACTAGGACTCTTGCATAATTACCCATCGTTGCTTTTAAGTGTTTTATTGTCCAGGGCGACAGGCCTTCCTGCTACCTTTGCCATGGTCAATAGGATTCTCTCATGCCAATACTCCATGGGAAGCTCAGGGAAACGGATCCAAACGAGCTTAGTGTGAGAGTAATTATCATTAATATTAAATTCTGGGCGCCATCTCTGAAAGCGAATAATTTGTCCCCCTACTTTGATCGGTCCTCTCCTCCATATTGAGGCCATATCTCCCTCCTTCTCAAAACGAAATAGAATAAAACCCTTCCCTAGGGGAGAAAGGTTCACGTTCCCCTTAAGCCTCCAACTCGCAACCACCTCGCGCCTTATATCATCCATAGATACAAACCTGAAGTTTACTTTGCCTATCAACGCAAAGGAAAAAGTCTCCAGTTTCTCTTCATACGCTTCCTGTGGAATCACTATCCTCGTCAGAGATCCAACCCGAATCGGATTTGGGAGATCCTCCACGTCAGGGAGGGTCTTCTTTGTCACCGTAGCATAAGATTTGCGGGCTTTCCGATCCACAGGCTGTCCATCTTCATAATTTCTCTCACCCTCCCTCTCCTCCCCTTGCTCCACCGCAGTACCAGGCACCACTTCAGGAATGGAGAGACACGCAGGGCGCAAAAAGTCCGTGATCAATCGTTGTTTGCCTCTGTCCAGTAGCCGGCCATCATTTCTTTCCCCTGTCAGGCAGGTCGCTCGATCTCCTTCACCCATCACAAGCCCCAGACAGAACTCCGAAAACCTCTCACCTGCCTAACATGAGACTCTCATAGCATCTCAGATCTGCTCGGATCTGCTCGGATCTGCTCCTGGATTTTAATCTTAAGCTTCTTTGTTAATTCCTCTTCTTCCTGCAAATGGATGATGAACAAAAGCCTAAGTCGTTTGCTTCTTCCTTCAAGCTCAACCGAGGCAACCAGATGGTCCGAAGGTTCGATCGAAACATTCAGTGAAGATCGAAGGAGTGGTTCCTCAGCTCTGTCCTCTGTTCATCCTCCAAGGAGAGCACCGGCCTCCACCGTACTAGAAGGGCCCAGTGCCAGCGACTGCAGCTTCTACCAGAGAAGAAATCTCAATCACGATCGCAGGGAGAGAGAGCTTTCACCTGAGAAATCAAGTCACGATCTCCTCTGATCCTCACCAGAGAAATCGAGACACGATCGCCTCAAACTTCCTGACTCTCACGTTCCGGTCCTGCTCTCTGAGAAATCACGATCGCCTCTGATCTCCTCTTCTCGTTAGACTCCTCAGTCACGATCTTTCTCTGATCGCCTCAGATCGCCTCTGATCGCAGGGAAAAAGAGATCGCCAGAATAGTTCCCTCCGATCGCCTCTGCTCGCCTCTGATCGCCTCAGATCGCAGGGAAAGAGAGCTTTCCAGTAAAGTTCCCTCTGATCGCCTCTGATCTCCTCTAATCGCCTCCGGCTTCCTCTGATCGCCTCCAGCTTCCTCTCCCGTTGATCGGTTTGCTACCACCGACAAAGCAAACTACGCTTCAGCTTCAGCTCCACCCACTCTGCTCACACACATGGAGTGAGCACCCACTCCATCCACTCTGCTCCACCCACTCTGCTCCACCCACCCTATTGGTGTGACTTATTTAGGGAGATTACCTGTCTAATATATACTTTGCTGATTCTTAAAGAAAAGAAAAGAAAAAAAGTACATCTTGACGAACAGGCAAGATGCATATATACTATGGGGTTTCGATTCATTTGGCAAGAAGTATTTTGTTTTGTTTAGAAGTAATTAAACAAAACAAAATACAAATTTTTTTTTGGGGGTGAATGGAAAATATATTAAGCAAGTGCAAAAATTACAAGAACACCTAGGAGGGAAGGAGGACGGAAGACCCAGCCAAATCGGACACGCCAGGGAGGAGGGGGGGGGGAGCAATCAAGAAGGTGGCAGGAATGCTCCAACTGGAAACAATGAGTCAGTTTTATTAGTCATGAAAAGTGGATAATTCAGATCCAATTCTGCACCTAATCTTGGAGACAATGCAGTCGCAGATAAACTGATGAGTCCTAAACTTATCAGTCCATGTTTTGAGATTTCACAGTTGAAGAATGTTAGAACAAACACCAACCAATACGAAGAAAAACTAACACAAATCCACACAACACAGAGATTTAACGACGTTCACACACCAATGAGATGTGCTACGTCGTCGGGTGAAGAAGAAGATGATTCACCATGTAGAAAAAGTATGTTACAGTGGATATTGATAAAAAACACCCAAATTGCGGCAAGAAAGCTCGCCAGAAACCTAACTCTCAAATTACAATACTTGTTCAACAAGATGATAGTACATTACATACTCCTTGAAGTCGCTGGTCGATGGGCTCAAGCCCGGAGTTCAGCACTGATCTTAGAGAAAATCCCATTCGGGTCACCACAAAAAATTATCAGAGCAGGTCATTCTTCAAAACGAGTCAAGAATTTGAGACAACCTTAACAAAGGACATCTCAAAACACACTTGAAGTCACTGTCTCAACAAAAAACTGGCAGTCCTCTGCTTCATTTCTATGCATTCCAAAAAATATTTTTATTTTTTAGTGAATGCTTAGTTCACAGAGCTTAGCAAATTCTGGATTTATTTATTTGTTTGTTGTTCCTCGGTAGTGGTTTTAATTGTTTAACTATAATCTTTTCTGTGTTTTGCAGGTGAGGACAAGAGCAGCACTGATCTTAGAGAAAATGCCATTCGGGTCACCACAAAAAATTATCAGAGCAGGTCATTCTTCAAAATGAGTCAAGAATTTGAGACAAACTTAATAAAGGACATCTCAAAACACACTTGAAGTCACTGCCTCAACACAAAACTGGCAGTCCTCTGCTTCATTTCTATGCATTCCAAAAAATAGTTTTATATTTTAGTGAATGCTTAATCCATAGAGCTTAGCAAGTTCTGGATTTATTTATTTGTTTGTTGTTCCTCGGTAGCGGATTTAATTGTTTAACTATAACCTTTTCTGTGTTTTGCAGGTGAGGACAGGAGCAGCTTAGGTTGAAGGTGGGGTTCATGATTTGGTATACTATGCAAAGAAAGCATTCTGAGATCTGAAATCTCAAGCCTGCTTAATTTTGAGTAATCATGCCCTTGAATGCTTTCTAATTTGAATCAATATTTAGAGAAGCAACATCAGATGCAATCCACAATCAAAGTGACTAGTACCAGATGCAGACAAATCCCATAATGACCAGCAAAGTTTGTTTGCACTGAGTTTATGTTTATGTTTAGGCCAGAATTTTTCTTCTTGGTCAACAACATACATGTTAGAATTTTGCCCTTGATGTCTTGGCTTTTCTGCCATTGTGATATTTACCCTTTTAATGTGCTCCTTGTACCATATGCAGGTAGATGATTATAAATTTGAAAATTTCTTCAGGAGTTTTATTTACTCTTCTTATCATGGCAGTGAAGCATATAATCTTGCATTACTAATTCGCATCCAATCGTGTTGGTTTTTCATCGTGCCAATTAAATGATTGGATCACATACCATCACATTAACACCCGAAGTCTAGCTCCGCTGATCCAAAGGCAATGTGTGTTTACAGACCTCTCCAGCTCTCCTTGGGATTAAAAAAAAAAAAAAAAAAAAAAAAAAAAAAAAAAAAAAAAGAAAAGAAAAGAAAAGAAAGAAATAAAATCACAGTACCACTGTTAGGCTCAATACCCTTAAAACGTCTTAGTGAATCATAAATCACCTGAATCAGCAACCCCGAAGCACTACTTTGATCATCCATTAGAAACAAAGTTGCATTTTAATGACATTTGACAGAACTTATGCTGTGTTTCGTATGTAATGTAGGTGGATAATGATTACAAAAAATCATATCAACAAATGTAGCCTTAATTTCGAGAAGTCTATCATATGATTTCAAATACTTTCAAACTATAACTCTATAGTTCATTCTCTTTAACTACGGGTTAGGGTTGAGACAAATGGGATGCCCAGGTGAAACAAAAATGTTGAGATTGAGAAGAAAATATATGTGGTTCTCTAGATATTTAAGATTAGGGGCGAACATGGATAAGGTTGGGCCGGGTTTCTTAAAACCGTAGGTCCTTAAAACCCAACCAAGCCCAACCTAGCCCTGTCGGGTTCATGCCAACCAAACCCGGCCCTAATTGACCTTGGCAGGGCCACGTTGGGTTGGGTTGACCTAATTGGCCTTGATTTTTGCTAGGGTCAGGTTAACCAAGATTGCTCTTTCTATTTATGTCCTATGCATTAAAATAATAATAATAATAATAATAATAATAATAATAATAATAATAATAATAATAATAATAATAATAAAAAGCATCAGCATGAGGGAGGAAGGGTGGAAAATTACAGAGAAAACCCTAATTTCGCTTAGTTGGTAAATATATAGTGTGGGCTAAGGGTGTTAATCGGTTTGATTCTGGTGTAAACAGTTTGATTTGGTTCGGTGCAAGATTTTTTTTATGTAAAACGAAAATCGAATCATTTGATAAATGGTTTCATATATTAAAACCGAAAATATTTAGAAACGATTTCGATTTAACTGTTTTAAATGGTTTTCTTATGCTTTCTAATTTTTTATCCAAACAACTTCTTTACCTTTAAATTATTTAGTGAATCTTTCCTCGCAAGCCACCAAGCCTTCCCTTCGATCGAGTTCTCAATTTTGATTTTTTATGCATTTGTGTAACATTGAATTGAATTGTGTTATTGTTATATGGGTTTTTTTCTTTAATAGTTGTTTAATGTAAACTTAAATATTTTTATTAAAATGTATGTAAACACAACATTGAATAGCTTAAACTTAAACTTACTACATATATTTTAATCGGTTTAACGGTGTACCAATGGTTTAAACTTTAAAACCAAAATCAAACCATTTAATAAACAGTTTCATAGGTTTCTATTACCAAATATTGACAATTAACAACAAAACACAGGAGCGGCCTACCATTTGTATAAAAGATGAGCTAGGCTTAATCATTTTATTACTTTCTTTTTGACATTCTGAGATAAAGATTTGAGAGATTAAAGCAGGAATCACAGGATTGAAGCAGCAACCGATAGGTCATGGCCCTCACGGCACAATGGCTCAAGCAAGCCCATATCTACATTTTGTCCAAAAGTAGTAGCACCATTAACATTGATGCCAAAATTTCTTCAACAACAGCGTGAAAAGAGTTTCTTGAAAGTTTCGAGCATCCACATCTCTCAAGGATACACCTCTGGGTTTCAATGGTCACATATTATGAGTTTGGTTAAGTATGAGACTTTTCTTCAAACAATTGGTATGCACCATTGAATGTGCAGAACACTTCACATGAATTGATTGCAAGACTCTAAAATGTTTCAACCCAACAAGACCAAAATGAAGTATGCAAAATTAAACCAGTAAACCACTCTGGAGTCTGGTCTCAGCGTCCAACATCTTCGTTTTTAAACATCAAAGCCATGCAGAATGGGGCTTTTGGTATGTTTCATAACAATGCCCGTTCTTGGAACCCATTTCAGGAATTTAGAAGGGGAATGCATACCAAACTGGTATGATTTCATAGAATGTATTCCAGGTAATAATTTATTTGAATTGTTTTTTGGTAATACAACATAGTTATTTAAATTTGATTGGACATCCAGCAAAATCCATGGAATACGGGTTCCAAAGGCTATGGATCACACCGTTTTCCTATTTGTCAGGAAGTACGCACGTTTCAGAGGATACGGACAGCCACTTTCCTATTTCTCAGCAACTCAGGAGTTTTGAGGCAAAGTCATAACACGCCCTTTTCCTTACTAACTTAGAAAATGCTCCCTTGGCTATTTGAACAGATGCAGGGGAAATTTGTTTTGTCTGTTTAATCAGGGGTAGTTTGAAGCTTCTTCACCAAGGTGCCTCTCTCTCTCTCTCTCAAGCATTGAGCTTTGAACCAAATGTTGCATAATGCATTAAAGCACCATTGAGGCTATAAAGAAATTCTCATGAGAGATCCATTTTCTTTTCGTAATTTCCTAAAGAACTGTTATTGCATGAGTTGATTTGTCTAGTGCCGAATGAAGTTTGTTGGCTTTATTATTTATTGATTTTTTTTTTCTGTATTATTGGTTGTGGCATGTTCGTTTTCTAATTTTTTTTTGACTTTGGTGGCTGTTAGAAATTATTTTGATAAATTATAGGAGCGATGAAGTATAATTAGCATCCCAAGAATGTGGTTTCCATATATAACCAATGAATTTGAATTGATCATATGAGATGGACTGAAAGGAGTCACTTCACGTAGTTTATGACTCAATCCCGTTATTGATTTATAGATAAAATCAGGGTGAGTGGTTAATTGCAGTGTTGTGTCACTAGGATTCTCCCCCTTACATTCAATGATCTTCAAGTTTTCATCAATGATTTGGTAAAGTTTCTTGCAGAAAGGCTATTATTATATGTCAACATTTGAAAGTTTTATGCACAAGTTAGTTATGTTGCTATTGTTGTTTCTATGGTTGCACATTATTTCGTCCTTCATTTATAGATCTAATATTTTGGAATTTCAGTTTATTGTTTTCTTTTGATTTTTCTCTAGAAATATATTGCAATACATCACTCGGTGTTCTGCTTATAAGAGTTCTTTGCCTTGCATTTTTCACTAATACGTTAATTTTTAAAATATTTATTGGTTTATGTTATCTCATAATAATAAGTTTCCATTCCTCAATTGATATACTTAATTGAATATAGACTAAATCTTATATAATGGTAGCTTCTTCCATTCTTACTAATTCTATGAAAATTTTGCCATCTTCTTGCCTGATATATATTTTTAACCAGCTTTTGATCTATTTGTTCATTAACAGGATTTACAACATCTATCAGTGATATTGAAACTCTATTATTGGAAGTCTTTGTAGAACACATAAGATGGAAATAATTGGTATGTCGATGCTAGAGTTTCCATAACATTTTGCGAAGGGCTTGCTTTAATTCAAAATGTGGTAAAGTCAACAAGATTTATATTGGATCTTCCAGAGCTAAGCCACCAAGTTACAAACGAAAGGATAGAAAATTTCTAGACATGGATGCTTTTGATGAATCAAAGAATGATACGATTATATGGCTTTTACTTTCACAGTCTTCTACAACCATTTTCTTACATGGGGTTTCTGCATCTTCACACCTAATTTTATTGTTAGTTTTATACATTTACCGGGCTTGCAAGAAATGCACAATACCTAACATTGAAAATTCAAAACCAATGTTGAAGAATGCATACTTTTTATACTATTGGTTAGCTTTTTTATCTTGCTTGTGTCTATCTTTCTGTGATCTTCTGCTTTTCGTGTTAAACTTCCTCTCCGGGTTTAAACATGGTTGGTCTAATCTAAAAATTTTTTCCCAGTTGGATTTTGCATTCAGAACACTCACGTGGTTTGTGATCTCTACTTACCTGCACAACCATTTTTCTCATTCAAATGAGCGTACGTTCCCCATTTTACTAAGGATTTGGTGGGCCTTCTATTTCCTAATGTCTTTGTCCTATCTTGTTATGCATCTTGGTTTGTATTGGAAACATTCATCTATACCATTCTTGCTTTGGGTCTCCGATGTTGTATCCATTATTATTGGATTGTTCTTTTGTTATGCTGAGTTTTTTGGCAAGGGGCAAGAAGGTGAAGATCTTCATGTTTTGGAGCCTTTTTTGAAAATTAGTTCCAATCAAAGCAATGGTGATGATGGACAAAAGTCAAGAGTCAACGAAGATAGTGTGACTCCTTATGCATATGCCAATCTTTTTAGTATTTTTACTTTCTCTTGGATGAGCCCTTTGCTTGCACTTGGGTATAATAAAACATTGAACCTTGGAGATGTTCCTCAACTTGAAAATTATGATAGTGCCAATGTGGTGTTTGCTTGTTTTAGAAATAAACTTGAATCTAATGGTAATGGTAGTGGTAATGGTGGTCAGGTGAGCATACTCAAGCTGGTGAAGGCATTGATTTTCTTAACATGGAAAGAAATTCTATGGACAACTCTATTATCCATTGTGGGCACATTGTCTTCTTATGTTGGACCATACCTTATTGATCCCTTTGTCCAGTATCTTGATAGCAGTGACCAGATAAAATGTAGAGGATATGTATTAGTGTTTATGTTTTTTCTTTCAAAGCTCGTAGGGTGCCTCTCAGAAAGACACTTGTTCTTTCAATTACAAAAAATGTCAATTAGGGTCCGTACTGCTTTGTTCACAATAATCTATAAGAAGGGTCTCATGCTTTCAAGCCAATCAAAGCAGGGGCACACCAGTGGGGAGAATGTTAATTTGATGAGTGTTGATGTGGAGAGGACTGGTCTGTTTAGTTGGTATTTGCACGATATATGGATGGTTCCTATTCAAGTAGTTCTAGCTTTATTGATCTTATACAATAGCTTTGGGTTTGCTTCACTTGTAGCTTTTGTTGCCACAGTGATTTTGTTACTAGTAAATGTACCGCTAGGAAAACTACAAGAGAAATTTCAAGGAGAATTGATGGATTCAAAGGATTGACGGATGAAGGTGACATCTGAGGCTCTGAGAAATATGAGGATTCTCAAGCTCCAGGGTTGGGAGATGAAGTTCTTAGCTAAGATAATTGAGCTTAGGAACCTTGAAACAAGATGGTTAAAAAAATTACTTTATTCATCAGCTATGATTGCATTTTTCTACTTGTCTTCCCCCATGTTTGTATCCATGGTTACATTTGGGTTTTGTGTGTTTATGGGAATTCCCCTTGGGTCAGGGAAAATTCTATCTGCAATTGTTACATTTGAGATATTACGAGGACCAATTTATAATCTCCCAAACCTAATATCCATGGTAGTTCAGACTAAAGTTTCACTTGATAGAATATCATCATTCCTTTGTCTCAATGATCTTCATCCAAATATATTGCATGAGTGTTCACGCGATAGTGACGAAGTTGCAGTTGAGATAGTTAAGGGGAATTTCTCTTGGGACCTTCATTCACCAAATCTAACATTAAAAGATCTTAATTTCCGAGTGAAACATGGGATGCGAGTCGTTGTTTGTGGTTCTGTTGGATCAGGAAAGTCAAGCCTACTTTCATGCATATTGGGAGAAGTGCCGAAGGTATCTGGTGCCATTAAGTTGAATGGAACGAAGGCTTATGTTGCACAATCACCTTGGATACAAAGTGGCACGATAGTAGACAATATACTGTTTGGCAAGAAAATGGATAAGGAAAGGTACAAAATGATCATTGAAGCATGTTCATTGAAGAAGGACCTAGAATTGTTTGCCTTTGGGGATCAGACTATCATAGGGGAGCGGGGAATCAACCTGAGTGGTGGGCAGAAACAAAGAATCCAAATTGCACGTGCCTTGTACTATGATGCTGATATTTATTTGCTTGATGATCCCTTTAGTGCTGTGGATGCTCACACAGGAACTCATCTATTTAAGGTACTTGCTCCTTGACTACTACTTTTTAAAGATTTCTTTGATGAAACTGGCTTGATGTTGTACATATCATTACTCACCTCACAATTTTATCTATTAAAAATTAAGTTTGATCTAAGAAGATTGTAACTATGGTTGTCCAAATAGACAAGACGTATAGATACATGATATTAAAAGATGCATTTTTTCTTATATAAAACTTATAGTTTGATGTATCATTATGAAAGTAAACTATATGTATAACTATTTGGTTCTTTTAAATAATACAAATTATTTTAAAAAATGCATAAATGTGAACATTGGAACTTTTGTGACAGGAGTGTTTGATGGGGTTTTTGGGTTCAAAAACAGTAATTTACGCTACCCACCAAGTAGAGTTTTTGCCTTCTGCTGATCTTATCCTGGTGAGAATATTCTATCTTTTTTTCTCGACTTCCAGTCTGTCCACCTAGTTTTGAGTGTGAAGAAGAAATTCCATCTATTTGCCTTCTCTTGTTTGGCAGGTTATGAGAGATGGAAGGATTACTCAAGCAGAAAAATATGAAGAAATTCTTAGTTCAGGAATTGACTTTATGGAATTAGTGGGTGCATATAAGAAAGCATTGGCAATCCTTAATTCTGTTGAACATGGGGCTGTTTCGGATAATTTAATTATTGGTGAGGAAGATGATAATATAAAGGAAGATGGTAACATGTTATGTAGCAAAAATCCTAATCAAGATGATGGAGAAAAGGAAACCAAAAACTTCAAAACAGAAATTTTGGTTCAACTAGAAGGGCAACTTGTCCAAGAAGAAAAGAGAGAACAAGGTAGTGTTGGTCTTTCAGTCTACTGGAATTATGTTACTACTACACATAAAGTGACTTTAGTACCATTGATATTATTGGCACAAATTCTATTTCAACTTCTCTTACTGGATGGTGTGGGCTACTCCTGTTTCAGAAGATGTGAAACCTCATGTTAAAGGATCTACCCTTATCTTTGTATATACTGCTTTGACCCTTGGAAGCTCTTTTTGTGTACTTATAAGGTCCATGCTTGTTATAATTGTTGGATACAAGACAACCACTTTGCTTTTCAATAAAATGCATTTGTGCATTTTTCGTGCTTCCATGTCATTTTTTGATTCAACTCCAAGTGGAAGGATTCTAAATCGGGTCAGTAAATATGATTAGTTACCTATGATATCCAAATGATCTTATTTGATCACCATAAAGTTGTTATAATTCTAAATGAATTCTATTTCTATATGCAGGCATCCATAGATCAAAGTGCAATTGATACCTCTATTCCACATGAAACTGAAGAACTTCCTATGTCAATCATACAATTCCTAGGAACTATTGCAGTAATGTCACAGGTTGCATGGCAAATATTAATAGTTCTTATTCCGATGACTGTAGCATGCATTTGGTACCAAGTAAGTCTATAGCCTCTTCCACTTCTTATGATTAAAATTTCAAATCAAGCTCAATCACATTTTCTTTATGATTAATAGGTTGCTTCACGCTTTGTTTGATCAATATATTATGAATTTTATTTGTTTACACCAAATTTGATTTAGTGGTGGATGCATTTGTTCTTTGATGTTAATTTGGTATGTATTGGAAAAGAAAAGGGTGTTGAGTAGGTTTGTGGATAATTAAAGACATGTATGAAGGTGAGCTGATTACTAACTAGTGTAAGAACCATGGGAGGTCAAGGTAGGGAGTTTCCGATTTCTATTGGGTTGCATCAAGGTTTTTCTTTAAGCCCTTATTAGTTTACGCTTATCATGGATGACTTAACCAAGAACATCCAAGGTGATGTTCTGTGGTGTGTGCTTTTTGCTAATGATATTGTCCTTGTGGATGAGACAATTACATGGATTAACCATAAATTGGAGTTATGAATATCAACCTTGGAGTCACGAGGTCATAAGATTAGTAGAATAAAGATGGAGTATAATGTACATAACTTTAGTCACACAAGGACGGCTAGTGAAGCGGTGAAACTTGAGGAGAAAGTGATACCCCAAAGCGATTGTTTTAGATATCTGGGATCAATCATAAACAAGGAAAGGGATAACAGAATTAAAGTAGGATGGATGAAGTGAGAGAGGTCTCTGGGGTGTTGTGTGATTGACGCATAGCTTAAAGGAAAAATTCTATTGGATCTATGGTAAGACCGACTATGATATATGGGGTAGAATGTTGGGTAGTCAAGAAGCGTAACATAGATAAGCTAAGCGTAACAGAGATGAGGATGTTGAGATGGATGTGTGAAAAACTAGGAGAGATAAAATAAGGAATGACTTGGTTAGAGACGATTTGGGAGTTGGTTCTCAAGAGAGAGAGAGAGACTGACCTTGAGGAAGAAGCTTGAAACTATCCCCTGTTTCTGAAATCTTGATTATAAACGTTTTACATGTTCTGGCCCTTCTTCAACAAACCAAAAAAATTTTCCCGTAGTGAAAGTGCCTTGATGAGTTATTTCCGTGAGCAGAGGGAGCATTTCTAAGTCACAGATTAATTGGAGTGTATGACTTTGCATTGTAACTCCTGACTTCCCTTAGGAATTGGAAGAGAATGTGGCTGGTTCAAACCTCCAGAAAGCTCGTACTGAGAAGTAGGAAGGTTGGGGTCCTTGACCTTCCAATGGCTTTTCCTGAGAAATAGGAAAGCCGTGGGTCCATACATATATATATATATATCCTTTGGAACCCGTGTTCAGTGGGGATTGCGCTGAATTTTCAATTAAAGAAATACAAAGATAACGACAAGAATATTGATAGAAAATGTTTTCTGTGGGGGAGTGTAGTTCTTAACTGTACATGACCCAGACTAATGGGAGCCAGGGAAATAGGAGGAAAGAATGCTCTATAGTCATGCTCTATAGTCATGCAGTTCCTGTGCCAGCATGGGGTCCAACAAGGGGAACACATGGGCATCAAGTGGGAGTGGATTTTTATTTTTTGGGGTTTCACAGGGTTGGGGATGTCATTTTGCCACCCTCTGTGTTTAGGCGCAAGGGGCATGCGACCAGGGAGTATTCATTTCCCCCAAAACAAAACAATTTGATCACGTGACATGCACCCAAACACAAGAGGTGTGTGAAATTATCACCCCACCCCAATGAAATAAACAATTTCTTTCATGTTTATGCGTTTGTATGCACTTTCATTGGCCCCACACGTCTACAGGGGCCACAAAACTAGGCAATGCTCCCTTGAAAGGGAGAGGGTTCCTTGAAAGGAAGCATGACCACAGGGGGCCAATGGAAACTCATGTAAAACTATGAATATAGGCAGGAGTTCTAGGTTTTCACCTTAGATGAATGAAGGATTTGTGGCTTGGTTCTTGGGTTGCAACAGGTCCGGATTTTTTAAAACCTCAACCCAACCCTAAATCCTCATAGATTAGCCCGGCCTGCACTGACCCTAACTGATCAAGGCCTAAAAATATAAACCTAGGGCCAACCTGACTAGGCTCGATCTAACCTTGGCCCGCCCCAATTGGCCCTGATTGGGCACTACTCGGCCGGCCTAATTGACCTTGATTCTGACCCTATATTACCATTCAGGGCCAAACTGACCCTGAAAATGGCCTTAAACCTGAGCTTGACTGACCATACAAAATGTATTCATACAAACACATTAAAATATAAAACAATTCAAAGCAAAGAAATTATATATAGGCACCTCGATTACATTTTAAAACAATCCAAATGGTGATCATTAATGAAGGGTTAAGTTTGATCATATAAAACTATATTAATGCAAATACATTATAGTTTAAAACAATCCAAAACAAGAAAATCACATATAATTGCCCCTATTACAGTTTAAAATAATCCAAATGATGACCGTCACAACGGATTAAGTTTGATTAGTGAAGTGAGAAGTCTTGAGCTTGTATAGCTAGACACTTCTGGGACTTCCTAAGGAACACTATATATGATACATCATTATATATCTTCAGGGTCAAAGTCAAGGTCGGGCTAGGCTGTGTTGGGTTCAGTTTGAGGCCTTAACCCTGGCCTGGCCTAGCCCGACCTTAACTCAGGGCCAAATTTTTTTTACTTTAATCCACTCTCAGGGTCAAAAATCTTAGCTCAAGCCCTATTTAGGCTCCAGATGAGTTCGGATTGACATAGCCAAATTTGTAACCTTAGTAAAAACACTTTTTTTTCTTGGGGCAGATGGAAACAGTAAAATCACTTTTTTGTAAACTACAAAATTCAATCTGATAGGAATCGGAAATGCAATTTTTGGTGTGCAACTGAGTTTAAACAACAAAAATTGGAAAAACTGAAGAAAATTACGGCTGGACAAATTTGTTCAATCCAGGCATTCTCATCACTCTGAATTTTATTAGTTGTGAACTAGTAATAATTTATGAAAACTCATATTCTCCAACACAATAGGAGGGTATATGCTTGGATCTGATTTTAAAATTTGACATGTGTCTAATAAGTAATGACCTTTGACCACTTTTTAAATATCAATACAATTAAAACAGCCACATTATCCTTCTATGTGCTAAAACTTGGTGCCGCTCTAGAAATTCCCTCCAAAGCTTGTGAATCAAAAGAAATTACTGTAAAACTTCTAAAAGTAGAAAATTTGGCTTGTTGCTTCATTAGGCATATCTTAATTAACTATGACAATTTTTTGTTGAATAACTACTATGTTATCTTTTATATGTCTAAATTGTTCTTCCCAGTTCTTGCTATGAGTAAATTTCTGAATTTCTCCTCCTCTTAAAGTTTTCCTTAAATGGTCGTACATTTGACTCAAAAGTCTCAAAAGTCTCAAAATCGATTCCTAGATCAGTGATTTCAAAATTTCTAAGAGCCCAACCATATGAGAGGCTATTCTGACGTCAATAACCAATGACTTAGGTTCTTCACAAAAAAAAAAAAAAAAAAAAAAAAAAAAAAAAAAAAAAAAAAAATTCTGAATTATATAGAATATCATGAAATCAACTTTTCCTTCATATGTTTTTTCTTTCGAAAAGTTTTCACATTCAATTTTTTTTGCCAGTTAGGAATGTCGCAGGAATTAAGTGATCCACGAACTTTTAAAATGACAAGGTTTTGGTCCCTTTAATTGAAAGGACTTTTCTTAGTTACATTTTTCTTGTTTTCATTGGCCAATTATTTTTATGAACAGAAAATACTAATCAAGTTCACAACATTTTGGATTGTATGTCAGATGTGTCATTATTTTAATGGGTGTAATTGTAAAAGAGAATTTAATAGTTTGGTTGGTATCTATATCTTCATTAGCAACCTCTTTAAACAGTATATGCCCTTTCTTGCGTGCATAGGGGCTCCAGTAGCTGGGGTAATGTGAATATTATTATTGGTATAGATGAAAATAGAGTTGAATGGTATCAGTCAACCTTACCTGCCTGTGAGTGATGCCTACCTATCACAAAAATTTATGTCTCACTTGATTATAGGTCATATAAAAACAAGTGCAAATCCAATGCGCTTATTCCCAATTGCCATTAATGAAAAGATATTTTTATGGTTCACTTAGTCAGTTAATCTACCTTGTAGAGGGCTTCTCTATTGAGATTGTGGATAGAAAGGTTCCACTTTGGGTTAGTCACATTCAAAGATGGTTAAATTTCAGATTCCATCTCTATTGTATAGTTAATCATGATAAAGTTTCTACCTTGCATTTTCAATGGTTGCCCCAGGTCTGTAAAATTTGAATTGTCAATCAATTTTTGTGACATTATATATTTGCACATTGGAAAAGTAGATTGGTCTAAAACCTTGCAAAGAGAAGATCATGTGAAGATCAAGTCCACAAAATCTTTTAAATTGCAATTGAACTGTCTAATCACAAGAATAGTTTCTTCCATCGCCCAAATATTTTTCATATGGCAAATTTCGTAAGGTCATATTTGTGGGCTTGTAGAGGTCAAGGTCTTTTGCTTAAATTTCAAGTTCAGGCTATTGGATTTGACCACATGGAAAAATAAGGCACAAAATGCCTAGAAAGTTAATTTTTGTTGAAGTAGTTAAAATTTAAAACAAATAGATGACTAAAAATGAAAAGGAAAATGCCAATACAATGGATTGTAAGATTCAATTTGGCTCTGAAATTTACCAGCATCCACAAAACTGTGCTCCATTATGTACTTACTTATTGGAATACTACATCACAACTCAATGGAAGCAAAAACTAGTTCGGTTGTATAGGACCTTTTTGCATTCAGACCATTTGAATTTTTTATTTTTTTTCTTGTGTTTTATTAATACTTTGAAAATTGTTTGAGAAAATGAGATTATCTGAGTAACAAAGATTACTCCAAAGATAGGGAAAAATAAAATCCCTTGCCAATTTGCTAGACCTAAAAATCAAATTACCTCCCTGTCTCTTCTCAAGCTTTTAATACCACAATTATCCCTTGAACCTGGTTCTTCTTCTATTTTTTCCCCCGTTATTTCTATTAGGTTTTCTTTCCTACTATTTGAATAGAAAAACATCATAATTTTTTGCCAGTGAATTTAGGGCTCTGTCATCATGGTAGATGTGGACAACAGATTGGGTTTTCTCAGAATTTGGTCATGTACGATAAGAGATGATAAGAATGACTCGCACCCATGTGCTGGCGACACCAATATGATTAAATCAAAACAAATCTGGCGAGGGAACTTTACAAATCCTGGTGGCTGAATCATGTAGACATCCTCTTGTAGAATGCCATGAAGAAGAGCATTTTGCACATCTAGTTGACAAATCATCCACCCATGGGAAGTTGCCAAGGAAAGAACCAAACGAATGGTAGCAGGCTTGACAACAGGGTTGAATGTTTCAGTGTAGTCAAGACCTTCTTGCTGATTATAGCCCTTTGCCACCAAACGAGCTTTATAACGCTCAACAGTACCATCCGCCTTTCTCTTTATTCTAAACACCCATTTGCAACCAACTATATTAAGGGACGGATTTGGAGGAACCAATATCCATGTACCATTTTGAATGAGTGCATTGAACTTGGCATCCTTAGTTTGACGCCATTGGGAAGATTTAGATGCCGTGGTGAAGTTGGTAGGTCCTTGATGAAGTATTGTATTTTCAGGGTGAAGGGATGGAGGGAGTGGGTGATTGGTAGCAAGAAGGGCCTTGAGCCGCCGTGTGCCATCCTGATTTCGGGTGATCATAGGATGACGAGAAGGAAGAGCAATGGGAATAGGCAATTCAATTGAGGGTACTGGTGATGGTCGTTCCTGAGAACTAGAGGAAGGAGAAGAGTTGGCAGGGGGCAAGGGATTGGGAGGTGTAGTAAGTGGAGGAGTGGGATTTTCAACGCCCTGTTTCCACTGATAATGTTTGGCTTCCTGACTCGGGGGCCACAAATCATATCACTTCCGAGCTCGCCAACCTTCAACTTGCGCATGATTAAGTGGGATCGGATCAGGTGCACGTAGGAGATGGTTCAGGTCTGCCCATTCTCATACTGGTCACTCTCAAATTCCCATTTCCTCTAAAAAAATTTTGCTTCAAGATATCTTGCATGTGCCGGATATTACTCGTAACTAATTGTCAGTTTCCCAATTTCCTAAAGACTAATGTTCTGTTTGAATTTCATCCCAACTATTTCTACGTGAAGGATCGCACCACGGGGAAGTGTCTTCTTCAGGGAAACACTAAATCAGTTGGACCACTTGATCTCATATATTCTGATGTATGGGGCCCCTCTCCCATCTCTTCTACGGATGGGCAACCATAATATGTACATGTTAAGTCTGTCTCGAATTCTTGACCCGTTTTGAAGATTGACCTGATCCGACATATTTTGGTGGCGACCCGAATGAAAATTTTTCTGAGATCTGTGATGGAAGCAGAGGGGTTGGGCCGATAGGCCCAAGCCCGGAGCCCATCATTGATCTCGTATGGGGGTGCGGGGGCGTAGCCCCCACGGTATGGTTCGACCGGATCGACCGCGACCCGATGGGTCGACCCACGTTTTTGGAGTATATATAATGTACTGTTGCTTGTTGAGAAAGTCATTGTATTCTAGGGTTTTCATGAAGCTAGGGTTTCAGGGCGAGTTCTTCCTCGCCGCTGCTATGGTGTAATCTCTCTTCTGCATAGTGAATCATCTTCTTCTTCGCCCGAGGACGTAGCACACCACTCTGGTGTGTGAACCTCGTTAAATCTCTGTGTCGTACGGATCTATTGTCTCCTTTTATTCGTGTTTCTTGGTGTTTGATCTTACAGTACATTTTATTGATGACTATAGTAAGTTTATATGGCTTTTTCCTCTTACAACTAAATCAGAGGTCTTCTCTACATTTCTCAAATTCAAGGCTCTAGTTGAAAGTCTTTTTGAAAGAAAAATTAAGAGATTTCATAGTGATTGGGGCGGAGAATACCAGAATGTTTCTCAGTTTTTGGAATCAAAAGGAATTGAACACCGCATCTCTTGCCCTCATACTCATGAACAGAATGGCTCGGCTGAGTGCTGACACAGGCATATTGTAGAAACAGGTCTTGCCCTTATGGTTCATGCCCATGTACCTCAAGCTTATTGGCAACATGCTTTTGAAACCGTCGTATTTCTTATTAATCGGCTACCTACACCTGTTCTAAACAATATGTCTCCTATGTACCAGTTGTTTGGGACACATCCTGATTACAATCAACTAAGGGTATTTGGGGCTACTTGTTATCCATTGTTGCGTCCCTTCAACAAACATAAGTTGGATTACCGATCTGATATGCATTACCTTTCTTGGCTATAGCCCTCGTCATAGGGGCTACAAATGTCTAAATATGCGATCCAAGGCTATCCTCATCTCACGTCATGTTGTTTTTGATGAGGATAAATTCCCTTTTATTCACCAAGGCAGCCCTACCCCACCTACCATAAACTCTCCTTCCATTCTTGGCCCACCCCCCATCAGACCCTGGTATTACCCCTCTCAAACTACTAACAATCCCACTCCTCCACTTACTACACCTCCCAATCCCTTGCCCCCTGCCAACTCTTCTCCTTCCTCTAGTTCTCAGGAACGACCATCACCACTACCCTCAATTGAATTGCCTGTTCCCATTGCTCTTCCTTCTCGCCATCCTATGATCACCCGAAATCAGGATGGCACATGGCCTCTATGTTGATGACATTATCATCACTGGCAACAACAATAACTATGTGACGAATTTCATCACTAAGATATCCACCCAGTTTGCAATCAAAGATTTGGGGCCACTTCATTTCTTTCTCGGCATCAATATGCAACAAGTACCTAATGGGATTCTACTTTCTCAAGAGCAGTACATTCTTGATCTCTTGGCCAAGACAAATATGATAGGTTGCAAGCTTGTCTCTACTCCTATATCACCATCTCAACGGCTATCCAAATTATCCGGCGAACCAATGGAAGATCAGACATTGTACCGAAGTGTTGTGGGTGCCTTACAATATGCCACGTTCACCCATCCGGATATTACGTATGCTGCCAATAAAGTATGTCAATTTATGCATCGGTCAACCATTGATCATTGGAGCACAATCAAGCGCATACTTCGGTATTTAAAGTCAACTGTCACACATGGCTTGCTATTTCAAAAACAAGCTTCCATGCAATTGTCTCCTACTCTGATGCTGATTGGGTCAGATGCCCTGATGGCAGAAAATCAATGGGTGGGTTTGCTATTTATCATGGCTCCAATCTTATTTCATGGAGTTCTCGCAAACAAACCACTGTTGCACGCTCTAGCACGGAATCCGAATATCAGGCCATTGCAAATGCAGCTGCAGAACTCACATTACTCCAATCTCTTCTCAAGGAGCTCGGTGTGTATCTCCCTCATGCACCCATCCTATGGTGTGATCATGTTGGTGCTACCTATCTCACAGCCAACCCAGTATTCCCTGTACGAACGAAGCATGTGGAAATTGACGTTCACTTCATGTGTGACAAGGTGGCCAAAGGCAATCTTGATGTCCAGTTCATTTCTACTAAGGATCAAATCACGGATGTTTTTACTAAGGCTCTCTCTCATCCTAGATTCAATCTACTTGTGACCAAGCTCAAGGTGATTTCGGACCCCTTGATCTTAAGGGGCGTATAACAGATGATAAGAATGACACGCTTCCATGTGGTGGCGACACCAATATGATTGAATCAAAACAAATCACTTCACTCAAGGAGCCTAGAAAGGAAACTGATTTAAATAGGATTCTAGATTGAATCAAATCCCTGCTGTATTATATTGTAATTATCCAATAACCTTGATTGGATCCCTTGTAATTATCCAATCACCATTGATTTGGATTCTTTGTAATCTTTCAATCACCCTGATTCTCTCAATTATCCTTCTTTAAAAGAGAGAATCAATGGGTACCAAAAGTAGTGAAGAACACAAAAGCTTGTGCATTCTCTTCTCTTCTCCTATTGTCTAAATATTCCTTTACATGTACTCATCTATACAATTAATGATTAAGTTCTTGAAGCTTTTCTTTGACTATCATGATTAAGATTTATTTGGATTGAGGGGTAACAGTGTATTTATAACAAAAGTGAAGTTATTCTCTTTTCATAAGGAAAATTGTGAAACTACAAATGAAAATAGTACAAGAAACATAATAAGATAAAATAATATGATTACACAATGATCTTTTATGTGTCTATCTCTCTCTTTCAATTCAAATTTTTTTTTATTTTTTTCTTTTCTTTTCTTTTCTTCTCTTGGTTACCAAACATAGCCTTAGCCATTAGGGTATGGGCAAAAAAACATCTCCCGCCTTGTTATTTGTGTTGATACCGCAAATTTTCCCTCTATATAAACTTAAACATCCTCCTCTAAATGCAACAAACCAACTCAGTTTGTTCTCCATTTCAATTCCAACATGACGCATCCCATTTTGTTGATCAGCCTTCTTATAGTTTTATACTTCAGTGTAAGGAAAATGACGATTTTCTATCATCCATTCATTTGAACATGGTAATTTCTTCTTCCTTTTATGTCTTTCTTATTTAGTTGTAATTTTTTTCCCTATGAATTTATAGGGTACTCAAGCTGAAAATGGGTTCTTACAATACTGGGAAGAGCATTTATAGGGTACTCAAGCTGAAAATGGGTTCTTACAATACTGGGAAGAGCATATCGGTCATCCACTCCCTCCACATTGGTTAACTACAAAAGCTTCTCCATTAAGTCCCCATCAAGTGGCAGTGTTTGTGAAACTCATAGAGAAAAATGAATTAACTTCCCATCTGAGATCATTATATAAGCAGGCTAATGTTGCTTGTTCTACAAATAGACTAGTGAATAACACAACAGAAGACACAACCATGCCACAATTACCCAGTGGAATATTGCCATAAGTGTTTATGAGCCAGCTCCAAAAAATCCCCATCCAAGAAAGCATCCCAAAAAGCCCATTCCTAAAGGCACACCCCTATCAATTTCTGGCGAAGAGGGATTGCCATTTTTCCGGGAGTCAATGGTGAAAGAAGGAGGTTTTATGTCTATCCCTGATTTAAGAGACCCAATGTCATATATATCATTCTTACCTCGACCTTTGGCATCAAAAATCCCATTTTCCTTTGCCAAGATTGATGAATTAAAGAAGCTTTTTAATGTGGTAGATGAATCAAACATGGATGAGTATATTCAAGACACCCTAGAGACATGTGAAAAGAGCACATGTGTGACTTCTGCAGAGAATCTCATCGATTTTGTTGTCAAAAAATTGGGGCATCATGTACGTGTTTGGAATACTGAGAGTATTGAAGGATCTTGTGAGAATGTCACAATTGGAACAGTGAAACTCATATCTGGAAACCTCTTTGAACCACCAGCCTTATGCCATAGTCAGCCATTCCCATTTCAGGTTTTTTATTGCCATGTTTTACAGAAAGTAAAAGTATATGCAGTTGATTTACATGCTAAGAAGAAAGTGAATCATGCAGTCATGGCATGCCACTATGACACATCTACTTGGAAAACCATCTTGCTTTTAAGCTATTGGGTTTTGGCCCTGGTCAAATTGAAGTCTGTCATTGGATAAACAAGAATGGAATGGTCTGGACAAAGAGTCTAGGTTGAGCAGCATTTGAAAATATGATTATCTTTCAGTTCTCTTGTTTTGTGTTATATGTTACTTCTTATGCTATTTAAAGAATAAATAATGGCCTATTTTGGCTTGCTTATTATGTCAAAGATTTTTTTTTTCCTTTTCTGAAGATCATATATAGCCGAGTTGACAAGGGACCTTCATCTCAGGAAGCGTGTGGTTCTGAGTTTGACTCCTCTTACCCCCTTGGGGACACTCACACGGGGGTGTTTAGTGCTCTTCACTATTTTTGATGAAAGTTGAATGATTCGGTCAGTATAAGCCCGTGGGACTAGTTAGGCCGAAGGCTTAGATACTTGTTGTTAGCAAAGAATAAATAAATAAATAAAATAATGTACAAAGCTGAAATTCCCAAAATTTCAAAAATAGAAACCAAATAAAACTCGAGATCACTTCTCACATTGGGCATTGCCATCAGCAGGGAGAAATCAAGAGCCATGAAGAAAAAGACTAACTAAAGCCTTAAGACGGCGATACAAGGGCAGCCTTCCTCTAACTTATCCGGTAATGCGGTCTAGCCATACCATTTGCTTGAAGGCTCTCAAGAATAGAGTGATGCCACATAGATAATGGATTGGAACTTTCGTACTTTGCTGGTAAATCTTTTTATCATCGCAACATGCGATTGTGAAACATAATGGACAGTTTTCCTGAGCCGCACTTTGAATTCACTGCATGGATCAGATAGAGGAGACGTCGTGCGCCCCCTCCCTCCCCTCAAGCGGCCTGGATGA